>NC_088216.1:17677992-17727992 GCF_036934945.1 Oncorhynchus masou masou
CCTCTTGTCCTTTCTTCCCCCCTCCAACCTCCCTCTCCCTCTTGTCCTTTCTTCCTCCCTCTGTCTTCCTCTCCCTCTTCTACCGTTTCCTTTCTGCTCTGAGTAGATGTGAACAGACGTTGCCCCCAGGATCAACTTACTCCTCCACCCAAACCTTAACCATTACGGGAAAGAGAACCCCAAACTGACCTTAGATCAATGTGGGGGGGACTTCATTCTCCTCTGCACCCCAGACCCAACTAGTTGATCCCCGAACCAGGGGCATACAAGTTGAGTTGCCTGGACTAGCCTTGGCTATCATTCGTCGTGATATTTACGCAGTGCTCCGTAACTATACGCCTGCAGGAGATGAGCAATCTGTGTGTGTGTGTGTGTGTGTGTGTGTGTGTGTGTGTGTGTGTGTGTGTGTGTGCGCGCATCAAGAAATCTAATCCTTGACATTGAAAAGATAATTCCCACTGGGATGGAGATTTTTCCAGTAGACGTTTCGGCACCTGTCATTGGATAGTCATTATATTCTCTGGTATGTGCTCTGCCGTTTTCTGTGACAATGGCGCGTGTCGCAGTCACACTGCCTGTAAGGCAAGGATACCATCACTGGCTGGGACCTTCTGACACACACCTGCACACATATACACATCATTATCCACACACAAACACACGCTCACAAACACATATACACACACACACACACACACACACGTGTTGGATGACTTAGCATTACACACACATTATTCAGAGTACATGACAACTCCGAGCTTTACAGCAATCTGGCACCGCGTCCAATAAGCAGATACTGAGCTCTACTGGTTTCTGAAGAACAGTCCTGTCTCTATGGGAAGTGATGCCCGTTGAGCACAGCTCCAGGCTAGCACATAAACCACAGCCCTCCTGTTGGTTATTGAAACATTCCTCTGCTGCCACAGCGCCTGGTCTTCTTGTCTCATTCTGTCTTCCATCGCCAGGGGTTCATTCACTAGGAACCAAACAGTGAGGGGACCTATCCTCGTTTTCCTTTCAAAATGTTTTCAGTTACAAAACGTTTTGCTACAGTTTGTTACGGTGTGCGACTAATGAATACACCATAGGCTCTGCTCTTTAAAATGACTCTGAGTGACATGACACAGTGAACATGGACTTAGATGGATATTGCGTCGTTGCTTTTAGGCACTAGAGTCCTCTATCTATCTCTATGGGTACTAAATAAAAGATCTAAGGAACAATGAGTTAATTAACAGAACATGTTGCTTTTAGGCACCGGAGTCCTCTATCTATCTCTATGGGTACTAAATAAAAGATCTAAGGAACAATGAGTTAATTAACAGAACACGCCACTGGCCTCTGGATGTCCTTCATGCTCTTCCTGAATAAGGTGTGTGAGGGAAGGGCGCATTTTGACCCAGTGGATTATATGGGCGTACTCACAAGCCAGGGGACTGTGGGACGCCAGGAGTGTGCGTGGTCATTCACAGCTTTGAAACGCCACGCAGAGACAAGGAATTTGTATCATTGAAAGTAAGATATCTTTGCTCCACTCCTTCTCTCAGTGGCGGAGTGAGAGGGGGGGGGACCATGAAGCTCTGGGCTGGGCCCTCGCTCAGCCATGGTGGTCCAATTTAAAAACAACTTAAAATCCCTGTTCTATTAGCTTGGTATGAGAGGGATATGGACTGATAATTAGACGCTGTTTTTAGGCTAATTGGTATTCCTATGTTAATCCACCAAGGCTTTACTAACGGAAACTGCAGCAATATTTAGTCTTGCCTGTGTTGTAATACACCATTATGATCATTGGTTATTTTCCCAGATGAAGTGTTTATTGTGAGAACAAATATTAGGCATGTTTAGAATAATACTGGGCATAATTGTTAACTTTGTTGAGGAAGGACACACACACACTGCGTCTCAGTATAAAAGTGACTCCTGGCTCAGGGCCCTGTGTCCCCCAGCGGGGCCTCGCATCCTGACGGGAAGCTGTGTCCTTTCTCCTCCATTCCTCCTCAATCAGTTTCTTCTCCTTTACTCCTCCTCTCATTCAGGCTGCTGCTCAACAATGTTCATTTAACCCTCCGAGTGAGTGAGTGAGTTCATCCAATCTATCGCACCTCAGGACTTATCAACCAGCAGTGTCACTCACATAAAGCTCTTACAGACTTGACCCAAACCATTAAGGCCAAATCAAACGAAACGCGAACGAGCATTGCTTCGCATAGACGTGAGAAAAATAGACTTGTTTTCTATTTTGATGCACATAATGCTTTTGACAGCATTGACACTGTCTGTCATTCACCACCCTGCTTTCTAGTTTGATTTGGCCTTTAGGAGTTTAAAAGCTCCGAACAGGAACAACTCTCATGATGGGCCAGCTGTGTTACACCAACATGGTCCCATTCATCAGTAGTGTGTAGTGCAGTAGGAGCTGTCTAGTGTCCACTTCACAGCACCACTCTCCCTGGGGGGCATACAGACCAGGCTTTCACTACAAACTGTCAGAGCCCTGGCACCCAAACTGACCCTTAATACTGTCTCCTCAATGCCAGGATTCATCACGAACAACCATTTCCTTTGAATGATTCACTACATACACATACACACACGCTGCCAAGTAACAGTCCATGGCTGTTGACGGGGAATCGCCATCGAAGTCCCTCAGCGGGCTGTTCAGCTAGATGCCTGACCTTGTGGGCGACCGTGTCCCTTCGACGTCCGTTTCCGGGTGTTTCCGTGGTGATGGATGCTTTGTATTGATAAGTGTCTCACTCTCCCCCCGGCCCCCCAGGGGCCCCTTTCTCTTCTGGCAGTGTGTCAGAGAGATGGAGAGGGAGAGAGGTCAGCTGGCTGTATTTAAGAGAAGAGTTGGTTTCCCTGGTCCGTTTCCTGTGCTGACTCTGTCATTCTGCGATGCTCTCTACATCAAAAGGAGGTTGACTTGACACCTAACCTTTGACCTCACGTCAGTGTCAAAGCTTACTTTGTCATTTCTTTCCACTAGTGGCAGGAAAACATGGTAGATGAACGTCAGGTAAAGGAAGGACTTTCATATTGGATGTTATGTCAGGAAGTTCACAGGGAACGTGTCCTGTATGTATTTGCATGTTCTACTAGTGTCAGGCCAAGCAGGCGTGGTGGATGTTATGTCAGGAAGTTCACAGGGAACGTGTCCTGTATGTATTTGCATGTTCTACTAGTGTCAGGCCAAGCAGGCGTGGTGGATGTTATGCCAGGAAAGGGCATCACATTGGCCTGTTTCCAAACACTTTGGCGCCACCGGGGATGGTTATATGTGCCCCCGCAAAGATACTTTGAAATGTCTTTTGTAAGTTTGGGTTTGATGTTCTTTCCCAGAACCACCAACCAACACAAAAGATAGAGCTACAGTAAGCGCCAGTGTCCTTGTTGTTGAACGTGGGCGTAATGGTGCTACCCACAAATGGCCTTCCTACACCCACTATAATGAGCCCAGTTCTTTTCTCTGACCTTGATACCGCCACGGGTTTATCTGAGTGGGGACACTCAGTCTTCAAGGTGGAGAGGGGTTGATTCGAAACACAATGAAGAGTCTTGGGTTTTGTATATCTGCTGTGTCAGGACTTTGGCCAGGTTGCTGGTCTAGACTCTAGAGGCACTAAAGGCTTATGGGATAGCGGGCACTAAAGGCTTATGGGATAGCGGGCACTAAAGGCTTATGGGATAGCGGGCACTAAAGGCTTATGGGATAGGGGGCACTAAAGGCTTATGGGATAGCGGGCACTAAAGGCTTATGGGATAGCGGGAGAAGCAGTGGTGGGGAGGACCTTATTCCCAGAGTTCACCTCTTCTTTAGATGTGCATCACGTGATGCATAACTCCAATGGGACCAGATCAAGGTCATGAAAGTGGGTCAGGGGAGGAGTTTAAAAAAAAATCCTTTTACTTTGATAAACAAAAGTATAATTGTCCAGAGCTTTCTCATTTGAGACTTTTTGAAGCATTTCAACGTGAGTCGAAGGCGGCCTCATGGTTTTCTTCTTCTAGCCTCTGATGAAAAACAAGTCATTAGCTTCTTCTTAAGCTCTTCCAACTTGGACACAGTGTTTAGTTCATACACACATAACAAAGGTTATAGCAGTTCAGTATCCGTGTGCTTGGCCCTTTTAAAGCGGACCGTAAGTGTTTGCATATGGTTTCTTGACGAGGGTTATCTTTCCAAACGTCTCTTCAGCTTTATGAATGGATTTGATCTGTAGCGTAGCTAAACTATACCATATGTTGCTTAGAGGAATCCCTCGTGATGTCTCCATCGATCCCCGTCTCTCTCGCTCTTTCTCCCCCTCCCTCGTTCTCTTACTCTGTCTCTCGCTCCTTACATTTTTCTCTCTATTCCTCGTCACTTGACTTTTTCCCCTCTCTCTCACTCACTCACACACACACACACACACACACACACACACACACACACACACACACACACACACACACACACACACACACACACACACACACACACTGACTGACTCTCTCTGGTCCTGGGATGTGGTGGCCACATCATGCGTACAGTGTTTGTTTTGGGGTTGCCATGGAGATCCTCATGTGGGGGTGCCTTTTGGGGTGAGGTGGGAGGGTTGTCATGTGGACTGCCGTGTGAGAAAGACCGCTGCCTCCTGTAGGGTTACATTACATCATGGACACACACACACCAACACATCCAAAACGTCTGTTTCCTTGGCTTGTGGAATGGAGACTACACAAGCACACTCCCCTTTTCAAATTGACCTCATTCTCTCTGTTAGTCCAGCTAATGTGTCCGTAGTTAAGTCAGTCACAAGGTATGTGGTTAGCAAAACAGGACACAAGTGCATTGGTTTGACAATGTGACAGTGAATTTACTTCTGAATGCTTTCACTCATATACTCGTACAAAACAATAAAATCATCTGATTTGATTTGTCTGAATGGAGCTCTTGGCATCGATGTGTCTCAATAGTGTCTGTCTGTCTTCATGTGTCTTTTTCAGAGAATAGTGGAGGATGAGAGTTTGGCCTTTCCATGAACCTCGGGTCATGTGAAGGTCAATCATAGATAGTTTTAAATCTTTAAATAAACAGTCTTGAAATTACCTCCAAGTGTTGCATGATTAAGAGGGTTGCTAGATGTTTCTGTGGTGTTGTGTAGCTACATCTGGAAAGCTGCCGTAGAGTAGGGTTAGGGTAGAGTAGAATAGGGGTAGGGTAGGGTATAGTAGGATTAGGGGTAGGATAGAGTAGTGTGGGGTAGGGTATAGTAGGATTAGGGGTAGAGTAGGATTAGGGGTTGGGTTAGGGGTAGGGGGGATTAGGGTAGGGTTAGAGTATGGTGGAATTAGGTTTAGGGTAGGTTTAGAGGAGGATTAGGGGTAGGTAGGAGGAGGATTGGGGGTAGGTAGGAGGAGGATTGGGGGTAGGTAGGAGGAGGATTGGGGGTAGGATAGAGGATGATTGGGGGTAGGTAGGAGGAGGATTGGGGGTAGAGGAGGATTAGGGGTAGGGTATGGGGAGGATTAGGGGTTGGGTATGGGGAGGATTAGGGGTAGAGGAGGGTTAGGGGTAGAGGAGGATTAGGGGTAGGGTAGAGGAGGGGTAGGGGTAGAGGAGGGTTAGGGGTAGAGTAGAGGAGGATTAGGGGTAGGGTAGAGGAGGATTAGGGGTAGGGTAGAGGAGGGTTAGGGGTAGAGGAGGGTTAGGGGTAGGGTAGAGGGGGGGTAGGGTAGAGGAGGGTTAGGGGTAGAGTAGAGGAGGATTAGGGGTAGGGTAGAGGAGGATTAGGGGTAGTTGTTAGGTCCTCGACAGTGAAATGCTTCATTTGACAAGCAGGATTTGGGGGAATGGATTATGTCTCTGAGCATTAAATTGACATCCTTATTATAGACAGTAATTTTTCTTCTACCATGTGATTTGGGTGCCTATCGGTTGTCGGTTTTCCACAAAAAAAAAAAATCCTCTTTGTAATTGAGATTTTAGCGTCAATTTCTTGCCCCAGATGCTTCCTCCAAAGGGGGTGTGTGTGACCGAGAGGATGGTTGTTGGTTTGTGCTAAGAGGAATTTTATTTCCTAACTGTGCCTAGAAATAGAGGGTATGTAACCTAGATGACTAGCTGGTCATCACTCCAGGTTCAGGAGACATGGTGGATTTGCATTGAAAACTGAACATCCGGAAGGCTGTGCCCTAGATTAGAAAGTCTGCTCTGCAATTCATTCAACATCACATATGATTTTGTTTTGCTTCTAAACCAACCTCTGTCCGTATCACAGTCCATCTGCCCGTGTTAACCTCAAGCCAGCCTTCTCCCTTTCGTCTCGACGAGGTCTCTGCTCTGCTCCTCTCTATGGCAGACCAGGGACACCTGCACAATGGCCCATGGTTTGGTCGAATGAATGAATGCTTACGAGCCTGCTGCTGCCTACCACCTCTCAGTCAGACTGCTCTATCAAATCATAGACTTAATTATAATATAATAAACACACAGTAATACGAGCCTGAGGTCATTAATATGGTCAAATCCGGAAACTATCATTTCGAAAACAAAACATTTATTCTTTCAGTGAAATACGGAACCGTTCCGTATTTTATCTAACGTGTGGCATCCCTAAGCCTAAATATTGCTGTTACATTGCACAACTTTTAATGTTATGTCATAATTATGTAAAAATCTGACAAATGAGTTCGCAACGAGTCAGGCGGCCCAAACTGCTGCATAAACCCTGAGTCTGCCATGAACGTGAGAGAAGTGACACAATTTCCTTACTTAAAAGACATTCATGTTAGCAGGCAATATTAGCTAAATATGCAGGTTTAAAAATATATACTTGTGTATTGATTTTAAAGAAAGGCATTGATGTTTAGGTACATTGGTGCAATGACGGTGCTTTTTTTCGCAAATGCGCTTGTTAAATCATCACCCGTTTGGCGAAGTAGGCTGTGATTCAATGAGAAATTAACAGGCACTGCATCGATTATATGGAACACAGGACAAGCTAGATAAACTAGTAATATAATCATCAACCATGTGTAGTTAACTAGTGATTATGTGAAGATTGATTGTTTTTTATAAGATACGTTTAATGCTAACTAGCACCTTACCTTGGCTCCTTGCTGCACTGCATAACAGGTAGTCAGTCTGCCACTCAGTCTCCTCGTGGAGTGCAATGTAATCAGCCATAAACGGTGCCCAGAAATGCAGATTTACCCATTGTTAAGAACTTGAAATCGGCCCTAATTAATCGGCCATTCCGATTAATCGGTCAACCTCTATTCCCTACAAAGTGCACTACTTTTGACCAGGGCCCACTATGTAGGGTATAGGGTGCCATTTGGGATGCAGACTGACAGACTAGAGACCCTAGAGGCATGGAGCTGCATACTACACTACAGACACCCCTCCAGATTCCTTTAGCCCAGATCGCTGCATCTCAACCAGGGTCCTGGTTTCCCGTCTTGGGCCCCTCTCACAGCCCAGGGAGTGTTGGACTAGCAGCATCGCTGGCTGAGTCGCTGGATGTTGTGGGTGTACTATACTGCAGTGCAAAGGAGTACAAATCAAGTTTTTCAGGACTGTTTCTGGGAGTAGTTACTACTGGGCACAGACGTCATTTCAACGTCTAGTTTAGGTTTACATTTGGTTGAGTTGTCAACTAACGTGAATTCAACTTGAAATCAACAAAAAAGTCACCTTGTCATTGGATTTAGATTACAAGTTTTAGTGAAGAAAATCCAAAAATCCCTTAGTTTGACTCTTTGCAAATCAACTCAGTCATGACATTGATTATACTTCTTTATGACGTTGATTCAACCAGTTTTTGCGCGGTTGGTTGTGTTCCGTGGCTGAATGTTGCTTTGTAGCAGGACTGGCATGACAACCACACACTGGTCAGCTAAAGTAGAGAGACTGGCAGCCAGGCCTGTTTCTACCCAGGAGCCAAGGTCACTGTTTAGAATAACCCACCTTGTGTAAAGCTACAGACTCAGGGAGGTATATAAAGGGTAGCACTTAGCCAGCGTGGGTCTGTGTGGGTCTGCACTTAGCCAGCGTGGGTCTGTGTGGGTCTGCACTTAGCCAGTGTGGGTCTGTGTGGGTCTGCACTTAGCCAGCATGGGTCTGTGTGGGTCTGCACTTAGCCAGCGTGGGTCTGCGGAGAGGTTGTTTTTGTTTAGGTGGTTAAAGCAACAGGAGTTCGTTAAAAAAGAGTATGTGTCTGTCACTATCGAGCATGATTATAGGGGTCATTAGCTGTGTGTGTGTGTGTGTGTGGTTTCTGAGTGGGCTTCCACTTCCACTCTCGTTATCCTTAATTACACTGATTGACATCATGGCACCTCTCCCTTCGTGATGTTTCAGTAGCACCATCATTATCAACAGATAATAGCTAATTCACGGTTCTATCTGTTACAGCACACACACACACACACACACACACACACACACACACACACACCATGTCGATTACGTATCTATTAGCACCAGTAACAGACTGTTATTATCCAGCATATTGATGAGAGAGAAGCACCATAAACACCATATTAATTGTTTGTTCCTGATTCAGCTTCATGTTGTGATTCAACGTGTCTGTTGTAGTTGTTGGCGCACACACACACACTGTTTTAGAGTCTCTGCCTGGTGCATCCTAGTTCTACTGCTTTCATATTGACCGTTGACCTTCCGTGTGTCAGATGTGAGAATGCGATGCCCGTCCTGTGATGTCTTTGATGGCTGGTGGGAATCTGTCCTACAAAGAACATGTTGTCTTTCACAGTTTATTGTGTCCTACTGTACCTTCATTGAGTCTCAACTTTGGGACTTTGATATGTTGATTGAAGTGCTCTTCCTGTGCTGTCAAAAACATGTAGCTTAGTATTTTGTTTGTTCTTAACTTCTAAGAGCCAGTCTTCTGAGACAGTGACAAAGATGTTGTATTCCAAAGCCCTTTATCTCGTGTTCCCTCAGTGCCAATCCAAGGTGTATCCAGGCTTCTTGTCTTATATGCTGTAAATCCTAGTGCCTAAGAGTCATAAAGATGCATTGAAATAATGTTACTGAGTTTAGATGCAAGTTATGTGTTCAGTCATGATGGGTACAGGCCCAGAGTTATGTGTTCAGTCATGGTGGGTACAGGCCCAGAGTTATGTGTTCAGTCATGGTGGGTACAGGCCCAGAGTTATGTGTTCAGTCATGATGGGTACAGTCCCAGAGTTATGTGTTCAGTCATGGTGGGTACAGGCCCAGAGTTATGTGTTCAGTCATGGTGGGTACAGGCCCAGAGTTATGTGTTCAGTCATGGTGGGTACAGGCCCAGAGTTATGTGTTCAGTCATGGTGGGTACAGGCCCAGAGTTATGTGTTCAGTCATGGTGGGTACAGGCCCAGAGTTATGTGTTCAGTCATGGTGGGTACAGGCCCAGAGTTATGTGTTCAGTCATGGTGGGTACAGGCCCAGAGTTATGTGTTCAGTCATGGTGGGTACAGGCCCAGAGTTATATACCCTGTATATTTGACTACGCCTGAATGCAGTAATTGAAAGATGACAAAGTAAAGTCTATATTTCCACTGTTACCTGTTCCACCTTCTCATAGTTCATACAGTCGACTCTACAGCATTGTAGAGGTGGTCTCCCATGGTCTGTCCCCTGCTCTCCCATGGTCTGTCCCCTGCTCTCCCATGGTCTGTCCCCTGCTCTCCCATGGTCTGTCCCCTGCTCTCCCATGGTCTGTCCCCTGCTCTCCCATGGTCTGTCCCCTGCTCTCCCATGGTCTGTCCCCTGCTCTCCCATGGTCTGTCCCCTGCTCTCCCATGGTCTGTCCCCTGCTCTCCCATGGTCTGTCCCCTGCTCTCCCATGGTCTGTCCCCTGCTCTCCCATGGTCTGTCCCCTGCTCTCCCATGGTCTGTCCCCTGCTCTCCCATGGTCTGTCCCCTGCTCTCCCATGGTCTGTCCCCTGCTCTCCCATGGTCTGTCCCCTGCTCTCCCATGGTCTGTCCCCTGCTCTCCCATGGTCTGTCCCCTGCTCTCCCATGGTCTGTCCCCTGCTCTCCCATGGTCTGTCCCCTGCTCTCCCATGGTCTGTCCCCTGCTCTCCCCCTGCACTCAGTTCAAGATCAACCTGGTCAACTTGACCCAGAGTATCACCTCTCATCTCTTGGCCCAGTTACTACGACAGAACGGCTACAACTCTGGTTGTTTGGGAGTGGTTGAACTCCTTCTAAAACCTTGTTTAGTCCTCATCTACACACACACACACACACACACACACACACACACACACACACACACACACACACACACACACACACACACACACACACACACACAACCATCTCCATCCACATCAATACAGGAAGAAGATGGAGTAGCCAATCGCTGAGTAAACACAGCAGGACCCCTCTGTCTCCCCCTTCTCTCCACTGTCTCCCCCTTCTCTCCACTGTCTCTCCCTTCTCTCCCCTGTCTCCCCCTTCTCTCCACTGTCTCCCCCTTCTCTCCACTGTCTCCCCCTTCTCTCCACTGTCTCCCCCTTCTCTCCACTGTCTCCCCCTTCTCTCCACTGTCTCCCCCTTCTCTCCACTGTCTCCCCCTTCTCTCCACTGTCTCCCCCTTCTCTCCACTGTCTCCCCCTTCTCTCCACTGTCTCCCCCTTCTCTCCATTAACTCTCCCCCTTCTCTCCACTGTCTCTCCACTGTCTCCCCCTTCTCTCCATTAACTCTCCCCCTTCTCTCCACTGTCTCCCCCTTCTCTCCACTGTCTCCCCTTCTCTCCATTAACTCTCCCCCTTCTCTCCACTGTCTCCCCCTTCTCTCCACTGTCTCCCCCTTCTCTCCATTATCTCTCCCCCTTCTCTCCACTGTCTCCCCCTTCTCTCCACTGTCTCCCCCTTCTCTCCATTAACTCTCCCCCTTCTCTCCACTGTCTCCCCCTTCTCTCCACTGTCTCCCCCTTCTCTCCACTGTCTCCCCCTTCTCTCCACTGTCTCCCCCTTCTCTCCACTGTCTCCCCCTTCTCTCCACTGTCTCCCCCTTCTCTCCACTGTCTCCCCCTTCTCTCCACTGTCTCCCCCTTCTCTCCATTAACTCTCCCCCCTTCTCTCCACTGTCTCTCCACTGTCTCCCCTTCTCTCCATTAACTCTCCCCCTTCTCTCCACTGTCTCCCCCTTCTCTCCACTGTCTCCCCTTCTTCTCTCCATTAACTCTCCCCCTTCTCTCCACTGTCTCCCCCTTCTCTCCACTGTCTCCCCCTTCTCTCCATTATCTCTCCATTATCTCTCCCTCCTTCTCCACATTATCTCCACTCTGTCTGAGTGTGTGTGTGTGTGTGTGTGTGTGTGTTTACTAGTGTCATAATACACACAGCTGCACAGACACTGGATGCATTGTTCAGTGTCCCAGGAAATGAACCAAACGTAGTTACCCTGCGTTAAACATTACTCTGACATTACTGTAACACACACACATATATACAGTATATTCATGCTACACACCCACCACAGCTGCTGCTACCAGACTCTTATTTAGAACTGCTAAAACTGAACAATTGAAATACTTGGCCCCCAACACCCACTGCCCTGATACATGTGTAAATATTGGGACTATAAATTGTGCCTTCCTGTATTATACTTATGCCCTAATGTTTATTCTGTTCTAATGAGACATTTACTTTATGTTCCTGTCTTTTATTGTTGTTGCATTGTCAAAAAGGAACCTGCCAGTAAGCATCGAGTTGGACAGTGTATACCATGTGTATCCTGTACAACTGGAAACACACCCCCTCTGACAGCATTACCCTCTACCCTGAAACACGTACCTCTGGAACATGGATTAGTGGGTCACTTAGGATCGCTGTCCTAGAAACCTAAACCTAGACAGGTTGTAGTGTGTTCATACAGGCGTGGCAGCTCTGGGGTTGTGTTCTCTATGTCATGATGACATACTGCTCTGTTGTGTTCAGGCCTGTAGAGGTACAGATTGCTAGCCTGAAACCCAAACTAAATACTGCTGTCTTTCACTATGGTTTCACTTCATGGAGGTACAGAAGGGATAGTAAAACAGAGCAATATTCAGTTCAGAGTCCGGGTGAATAGATTACTGGTGGAGGGAGAAGGTTTTTAGCCTGGGGACCAGATATGTTTGCTCTGTTAGCTTTAGGTGATTCATGTGATGTCTCCCTGTAATGCTCTTAACCTGTCAACCCTAACCTGCGGTCTCTGTTAGTCCTCCTACTGATGACCACCACACTATCTCTGTTAGTCCTCCTAGTGATGACCACCACACTATCTCTGTTAGTCCTCCTACTGATGACCACCACACTATCTCTGTTAGTCCTCCTACTGATGACCACCACACTATCTCTGTTAGTCCTTCTACTGATGACCACCACACTATCTCTGTTAGTCCTCCTACTGACACTATGACACTACACTATCTCTGTTAGTCCTCCTACTGACCACTATGACACTACACTATCTCTGTTAGTCCTCCTACTGACCACTATGACACTACACTATCTCTGTTAGTTAGTGTAGTGTCATAGTGGTCAGTAAGAGGACTAACTAACAGAGATAGTGTAGTATCATAGTGGTCATTAGGAGGACTAACTAACAGAGATAGTGTAGTGCCATAGTGGTCAGTAAGAGGACTAACTAACAGAGGTAGTGTCATAGTGGTCAGTAAGAGGACTAACTAACAGAGATAGTGTAGTGCCATATTGGTCAGTAAGAGGACTAACTAACAGAGATAGTGTAGTGCCATAGTGGTCAGTAAGAGGACTAACTAACAGAGATAGTGTAGTGTCATAGTGGTCAGTAAGAGGACTAACTAACAGAGATAGTGTAGTGTCATAGTGGTCAGTAAGAGGACTAACTAACAGAGATAGTGTTGTGTCATAGTGGTCAGTAGGAGGACTAACTATCTCTGTTAATTAGTCCTCTTACTGACAACTATGACACTGTTAGTTAGTCCTCCTACTAACCCCTATAACGCTGTACAGATGATCACACACCATAATACAACAGAGACACAGGAAGCCAGCCAAGCCTGCAGTACCTACTGGTGTCCGTTTACCATAAACCCTTTTTATCAGCATTCTGTCAGCGTTCCCATCTCAACACTTCTGGGAAACAGGAGAAGGGGGTACGTCATTGTTCACTCACTGATTGCAGGGGGAGAGGAATGCAAACACTTGACCTCATGTTGGGACCGTGTTGGAAAAATAAAATGGCCGCCGATCTAAACCACACATCAAAGGAGTTGGGTGGTTTGGTCATGTTTGGGAAAGAACTCATTCAGTTCTAATGGCTTTAGTTTAGAGAGGAGACCCATCCAGGGTCCGATACAATCGGTTATTTAGACTATTCCTGACTTCAAACGATGGAACACACAGCAAAAGAGGAGGTCAGAAGGGGAGTATCAGAGTATGATTGCAAAACTTACAAAATGTATCAACTTTGGCCAGGCACCACAGGCGAAATGACAGTTTTGCATCTACCTATCCCATTTAGAGATTTATTGGTGTCCATAATGTCTATACAGACCATCATATACACCTTACCCAAATACATTTAAACTCAGTTTTTAACCATTCCTGGCATTTAATCCAAGTAAAAATACCCTGTATTAGTTCAGTTAGGATCACCACTTTATTTTAATAATGTGAAATGTCAGAATAATAGTAGAGTGATTTATTTCAGCTTTTATTTCTTTCATCACATTCCCAGTGGGTCAGAAGTTTACATACACTCAATTAGTATTTGGTAGCATTGCCTTTAAATTGTTTAACATGGGTCAAACGTTTTGTGTAGCCTTCCACAAGCTTCCCACAATAAGTTGGGTGAATTTTGGCCCATTCCTCCCGACAGAGCTGGTGTAACTGAGTCAGGTTTGTAGGCCTCATTCATCCTGACAGAGCTGGTGTAACTGAGTCAGGTTTGTAGGCCTCCTTGCTCGCACATGCATTTTCCGTTCTGCCCACAAATGTTCTACGGGATTGAGGTCAGGGCTTTGTGATGGCCACTCCAATACCTTGACTTTGTTGTCCTTAAGCCATTTTGCCACAACTTTGGATGTATGCTTGGGGTCATTGTCCATTTGGAAGACCCATTTGCAACCAAGGTGTAACTTCCTGACTGATATCTTGAGATGTTGCTTCAATATATCCACATAATTGTCCGCCATATATTTTGTGATGTGCACCAGTCCCTCCTGCAGCAAAGCACCCCCACAACATGATACTGACACCCCCGTGCTTCACGGTTGGAATGGTGTTCTTCGGCTTGCAAGCCTCCCCCTTTTTCCTTCAAACATAACGATGGTCATTATGGCCAAACAGTTCTATTTTTGTTTTATCAGACCGGAGGACATTTCTCCAAAAAGTACTATCTCTGTCGCCATGTGCAGTTGCAAACCGTAGTCTGGCTTTTTTTATGGCGGTTTTGGAGCAGTGGGTTCTAACTTGCTGAACGGCCTTTCAGGTTATGTCGATATAGGACTTGTTTTACTGTGGATCTAGATACTTTTGTTCCGGTTTCCTCCAGCATCTTCACTAAAATGATGTAAGTTAGCCTATCAGAAGCTTCTAAAGCCATGACATCATTTTCTGGAATTTTCCAAGCTGTTTGAAAGGCACAGTCAACTTAGTGTATGTAAACTTCTGACCCACTGGAATTGTGATACAGTGAATTAGAAGTGAAATAATCTGTCTGATAAATGACTTGTGTTATGCACAAAGTAGATGTCCTCACCGACTTGCCAAAACTATAGTTTAACAACAAATTTGTGGAGTGGTTGAAAAACTAGTTTTAATGACTCCAACATACGTGTATGTAAACTTCCGACTTCAACTGTACATATATATTTATATTCCGGACTGATATTTCTTAATTTGTTTCTTTTATGTTTGGGGGTTTGGGTGTATTGTGAGGTATTACTGCACTGCTGCAGCTTGCAACATAAGCATTTTGCAACACCTGTGATAACATCTGCAAAATATGTGTACGCGACAAATACAATTGGATTTGATTTTGGTCCATTAACATTAATATTTTCAAAAAAATAAACGTAAAAATGTAAAAAAAAACATTCAAATGTACTGAAATGTGTATAATGTATATTTTCTTTTAGTTTATCATACCAACATCACCAACATAGACACAACAAGTTGATTGTGATAGGATTAAGAGAAAATGAACCCCTATTAAGGTGTGATGCCTGGCCTTAAGACAATATGTAGAATTTACAATAGACTTTTGTTTGACCTCAGTTTGTCAGCTGGTTTCTCCTTTCTCCCTGGTATATTATTTCATGAATACAATGAGCAAAGTCATGGCTGCTTGGCCTCTTCCTTGTCTTAAACTCTTAGTAAGCAGCCCGTATCCATGGTAATGTGACATGAGCAGAGCCAATGACCAACACTAGCTGTCCTTTCTAAACGCTGTGTTTTATCGAGCCCATTGATTGTCGTTGGGTAGTCAGTGTGTGTTGTTGAGTGGTTAGGGGATGAGAGATCCGGACTCAGGGCTGGTGGTGCCAGCTGGGGATGGCATTAGACTGTTGAGTTATACAGTAAACGCTCAGTCAGTTGGCATGAAGGGTGACAGAGCCCATCCAATGCTCTGAATTGATTGAGTTGGTCTTGAGTCTATATGTAGTATTTTGCAAGCTTGCGTGTGTGTATGTGTGTGTGTGTGTGTGCAGAGTATTACATCACAAGGAAGAAGATTTGTCCATCAATATTTAATCACAACCACTCTAATCTTAACCACATTCACTGACATTTAATAACTCACACAAACACACACATACTAACACACACACACGTCATAGGATAATATATAATATATATCCCATTTCTTTTGTCCAAAAACAATCGGCTTTTTACATTGGGTGGCCCTAGGGATTTTGGCGTTAGCGCCATCTGAGCCACACAGGACCCCCATTAGCTGTTGCGAAAGCAGCAGCTACTCTTCCTGGGGTCCAACACAGAACATGAAACATGACAAAATACAGAACATTAATAGACCAGAACAGCTCAAGGACAGAACTACATTTAAAAACAGCACACAGCCTACATCAATGCATACACACAATATCTAGGTCAAATAGGGGAGAGGAGTTGTAATACCCTTTTTCTGACACACACACACCACTAACACCCCTCTAATCTTTCACACAGCCCTGTCAAATCTAACACACTATCCACCCACCACAACACAGTCACCACTGTCTCCATGATCAAAGCGAGGGATGTCTCCTCTACCACAGTCAAGTATACCTCTTCCATTTGCATTTACATTTAAGTCATTTAGCAGACGCTCTTATCCAGAGCGACTTACAAATTGGTGAATTCACCTTCTGACATCAGTGGAACAGCCACTTTACAATAGTGCATCTAAATCATTTAAGGGGGGGGGGGGGTGAGAAGGATTGCTTTATCCTATCCTATCCTAGGTCTTCCAGACTGTGTTCTGTTTATGGTTCTATTCTCTGTGTAGTCTAATGCACTACTGTTGACCAGAGCAAAGGTTCACCTTCTGTTTATGGTTCTATTCTCTGTGTAGTCTAATGCACTACTGTTGACCAGAGCAAAGGGTCACCTTCTGTTTATGGTTCTATTCTCTGTGTAGTCTAATGCACTACTGTTGACCAGAGCAAAGGGTCACCTTCTGTTTATGGTTCTATTCTCTGTGTAGTCTAATGCACTACTGTTGACCAGAGCAAAGGGTCACCTTCTGTTTCCATAGCTACCAGAGCAAAGGGTCGTCTTCTGTTTCCAACGCATTTACTTCATACTAAGACACAGTCTTACTCAAAGACTGATCTAGGATCAGCTTACTCTCGCTGGGCCGGTTTCCTGGGCACAGATTAAGCCTGTAGACTAAAAAACATGTTCAATGGAGATTCTTCATTGGAAGTGTTTCTGTCAAGACTCGGGTTAATGTGTGTCTGGGAAAGTATGATTCCATGTATAACCTCTTGGTCGTGTTGTAATAGAGTATTGCACAATAGGAAGACCATCCCTTTGATTTCCTCTCTCAGCTGAAGACACAAGACTCAATAACACACAAGAGAGTTAGTCCCCAAGAACCAGGCTGAAACCTCATTGATAAGGAGCCGCGTTTGATTTACAGCCTTGACCTGATAAACTGGATGATAAAGGTCCATTGTTTAGGCTGCGGCCTGCAGAAATGTGGTCACGCTGTGCTTCTGTAGACACACACACACACACACACACACACACACACACACACACATACACACACACACAATGTTCTCTAGCTAGGTACACTCAATGCTCTAGCTAGCTACCTCCCCAGATCTGCACGATGCCTCCTTCTCCAGTACAGTGGGTATGTAGAACATGGCAAATAGAAACGGTGGGGGTGTGTTACCTTAGAGCGACAGTATGTTAGCGATGTGCCATGGTGATTTGTAGCCTGACAGTATACTTCCAAAACACTGCCCTATAATACTGCTGCAAGAGGGAAGGAGAGAGAGAGAGAACAAGTAAAAAGAGAGAATGAGAGAGAGAGAAAGAGAAGAGTTAGAATAAGAGCAGTAGAGAGGGAAAGCGAGATGGGAGGGAACCAGTGTGTGACAGCCGGCCCCTGAATGGTCAGACTGCAGTGTGTGTTCCCTCAGTGGGCAGAGGATTAAGCCTATCACGTGGTTCCTTTAGCTCCTTTTCACACAAACACACCCACACACACAGCTGTTGAAATCTCTTTCTCCTCCGCTGCGGTCACAGCAGCCAAAGCAGCGAGAGAGTGGAGTGTGTGTGGCAGTCGAATCTGGGACTAGCAGCAACTCTGTCTTCAGGCAGTTCATTTTTTGGTTTGGTCCAGGACCAACATATAGGATCAACTGGAGAAGGGAGACGAAGAAGCAGTGAACGGACTGTTTTTTTCTCTCTCCTTCTCTCTCTCCCTCTTTTTATTTTTCATCCGCGTCCCGGTGGATCTACTCTGGGATTTCTAAACGAGGCGAGGAAGTAGACATGCGTTTTGACTGGCGTTTCTATTCCAGGTTCTATCAGATTCACTGACTGAGTACAGGGGACACAATAAGGTCAGTTAGCTAAGCGTGTTTCTTTGTGTGTGTACTACTGACTTGACTATTCCTACTGAATCAAGTTTTTCAATTGGACTGAATTGAATGTGAAACCTATTTGAGCACTAAACTACGAGGTCAGTTAGCTGAAGCCCGTTTCTTTGTGTATGTTGTTGACTGTCACTATCCCTACTTCAACTGCATGAGTTGACTGAACTCATTTCAATCTGTGAGCTGTGATTGTGATTTCAAGCTGTTTGTTCAACTGCCAATTTAAGGGTGAATTCCAGGCTTCCACGATGAACACCCGTTGGTTGTGTTGCCTCTGTCAACATGCTTTTAGCACTGAGTCAATGGAGACACTCATAGTTGTACTCATCAGCTAAACAGTAAGAATGCATACTGCCCAGTACACTAATATACTACCTAGAGGTCTGAAGAGCACAGCTTGTTCTCTGCTTACAGTGCATCGTCAAAGTTCAAGTTGAAACGCTTAACTGTCCAGTAAGGGTGGAACGGACATTTCTGATTGGCTTGCATGGCTCGGTTACAGCCACAATCCAACCTGGCCAGGCCTATGTAACTTAACTTCACAGCAGCCACGTCATAGATGATGTACATTGCGTGGTTACAGCGCCATGCTTTCACTCGTAGATTATTCAGTGGGGTTTTGTGTCCTCACTTTGTTTATTTTGAAAGCGCACACACACCCCGCCCACCTACAATGTGTACGGCCATGCAGAACAGTAGATAGCCATCTATAATTAGTGTGTGGGATTGTTTCCTGGCATTGTTCCCGTACGGTCGGCAACGCAACCCAAAAGCCTCACCCTATTAATAGGGGTGATGGCTAAAAGATAGGCCGTAGAATCCAGCAGGCATGATAACAAATAGTAGAGAAGGGATGAGGTGTGAGAGAGAGAGGGAAACTGTATATAGACATAATATAACATTTGAAATGTCTCTATTCCTTTGTAATGTTTACTTTGTTTATATTGTTTATTTCACTTTTGTTTCTGTTAACATATGTTTCCCAAGCCAATAAAGCCCATTGAATTGAGTGGGGGGGGGGAGAGGTGGGGACACTAGCAGGATAGCTGTCAACAGAAGAGAGGAGGGGTAAGGTGTGTAGGACTGTATGGAAAGCATTCTAATCTGTCCTCCCTGCTGGAGTTAGTTCAAGGCTAAATGTCATGCTGACATGAGGTGAGGTAACTGGAGTAATGAAGAGAGAATACCACTATGCTCATTTGTGATTTATTCGGGCTTCCTGGATAAGCTTTAGTTTCAGTCAAAGCGTTGACTTTTCCTCAGACCACACTCTCCTCCACATAGTGACACATTATGTCTGAAGCCGTGGAAGGGGTGTGTGGCCGACGGCGGAGCAGTAGGCCAAAGGTTGAAAGGTCGATAGGTCAGAGATTGCTGTTACTTTGCTTCAGGCAACCAGTCGAGACCAACCGGATAACAGTCACAGTCTGGTGCTCCTTAAGCAGGCTCTTGAGTCAAAACCGTCTTTTGCGGTCAGCATGGTATGCTTCCCCTGAGTAGATTTATTTAGTTATTTATTTTGTTGATCAATTTGATCTGACAAAGCTTTGTCATCTGTCAACAGAGACACAAGACTGAAATAAACTGCTTTAGGTGGTGCCTTATTGACAGTCCAATCGTGTCAGTGTTTTTATTTTATTATTCTAGTTCGTGTGAGCTCATCTTTTGACCTTTCACCCCTAACTCTGGTTCCGAAACTAAATGTCATACTGTGTGAAACTCCCGCCGGGTGACCCGAGTGACGGGAACGTTGGGAAGGGGACAAAGGGAACATTGAGGGCGCAGGAGGGAGCGCTCTGGGAACTGGGCATCTTGTGACTGGGTACTGAGCAGGGATACTGCTGTCCTGTGTTTATCTGGGTCTGTGGTTGTGTTGTGGTTTTACGGGGAGCCTTGTGTTGTAAGCACTGACGGATGTGTGTGTCTGTGTGTGAGCCTGTCTGCTGCTTCTATTGTGGTTGTGTAGATATTCAATACACATTGTGATACCTTGTGAAAGAGGTGTGTGTGCTTAGCTAGGTCTTTTGTGGTTGTGCGGTTATTCCATTCATACTGGGGGACTTGTGTTCGAGGCAGAGGGGGAGTCTGGTGTGGTCAACACTGGGGGGTAAAGGGGGGTGAGGGGCTGTGCAACTTTATTTTGGCAACTCCACAGCTGTTAGGGATTGACCCCAGACGATTGCACTCATCCAGCAGGTCCTCTGTCGTTCTTTCACCATGCTCATCCAGCAGGTCCTCTGTCGTTCTCACGTTCACCATGCTCTCTTTCTCTCTCTTTCTATGCCTTTCCCTCCCTCCCTCTTACTCTCACTCTCGGGATCTCATACTGTCTCTCTTCTCCGTCTCTACCTCTCTTTTGTTTTCATCTGTTTCTCCCAACCAACAGGTCCCTATCAATTCACTGCTAGTGGTTTCCTACAGTATAAGGCCTGTTTCTTTTATTCTGGTCTGGTCCCTCTCTCCCTCGTATCCCTACTCTGCATATAATCTCTCCCTCTTTCTCTCTCTCTCTCTCTCTCGTATCCCTACTCTGCATATAATCTCTCTCTCTCTCTCTCTCTCTCTCTCTCTCTCTCTCTCTCTCTCTCTCTCTCTCGTATCCCTACTCTGCATATAATCTCTCTCTTTCTCCCTCTCTCTCTCTCTCTCGTATCCCTACTCCCCATATAATCTCTCTTTCTCCCTCTCTCTCTCTAGTCAGCGGGGTAGCTGTAGTCCTGAGGCCTGTGTCTTTATAGTTGGATGTATAGTAGCCTGTCTGCCCTCTGCAGTTTCATTCAATAAACCAGGGCATGGCTTTGGGAAAGTGTGAATTTAATACACACACTCAATCACATACAGACACAATGATACCACACACACACACACACACACACACACACACACACACACACAGGGGTGTATTGAATGTGATGTTATGTAACCTTCAGGGAGAGTTGTCCAGCTGCTTTGACTTGAACAGATTCTTCTAGATGGGATTTTATTAACCTGTTGCGTCGCAAATCCCGGATCCGGGATTCTATTTATAGCCTCAAGCTCATTAGCATAACGCAACGTTAACTATTCATGAAAATCGCAAATAAAATGAAAATAATGCGCCTGCTCTAAAGCTTAGCCTTTTCTTAACAACACTGTCATCTCAGATTTTCAAAATATGCTTTTGAACCATCGCTATTCACTAATTTGTGTAAGAGTATGCTAAGCTAGCTTAGCATTTTGAGTAGCATTTAGCACGCAACATTTTCACAAAAACCAGATAACCAAATAAATAAAATAATTTACCTTTGAAGAGCTTCGGATGTTTTCAATGAGGAGACTCTGTTACATAGCAAATGTTCAGTTTTTCCTGAAAGCATCTTTGTGTAGGAGAAATCGCTCCGTTTTGTACATCACATTTGGCTACCGAAACGAACCGAAAATTCAGTCACCAAAACGTCAAACTTTTTCCGAATTAACTCCATAATATCGACCGAAACATGGCAAACGTTGTTTGGAATCAATCCTCAAGGTGTTTTTTCACATATCTCTTCATTGATATATCGTTTGTGGAAGCCTGCTTTCTTCTCTGAATTCCATGGAAAAATACTTGCAGCTGACTTTTGCGCACCAATTTCGGCGCAGGACACCGGGCGGACACCTGGTAAATGTGGTCTCTTATGGTCAATCTTCCAATGATATGCCTACAAATACGTCACAATGCTGCAGACACCTTGGGGAAACGACAGAAAGGGCAGACTCATTCCTCTCGCAATCACAGCCATATAAGGAAAAAAATCAAAAAATCAAAAATCCTGCTCATTTCCTGGATGCCGTTTCATCTTGGTTTTGCCTGTAGCTCACGTTCTAGGGCACGCACAGAAAATATCTTTGCAGTTCTGGAAACGTCAGAGTGTTTTCATTCCAAAGCTACCAATTATATGCATAGTCGAGCATCTTTTTGTGACAAAATATTGCGCTTAAAACGGGAACGTCTTTTTATCCAAAAATGATATAGCGCCCCTAGAGTTTCAAGAGGTTAATGTCCATGTAAATTAGAGTTGAGGATCAGAGGGGGGAGAGGAGGGAGGGAGGGAGGGAGGGAGAGGAGAGTTGCTGCTTTGACTTGAACAGATTCTTCTAGATGGGATTTTATTAATGTCCATGCAAATTACAGAGTTGAGGATCAGAGGAGGAGGGAGGGAGGGAGGGGAGGGAGGAGGAAGGAAGGAGGGAGGGGAGGGAGGGAGGGAGGGGGGGAGGGAGGGAGGGAGAGGAGGGAGGGAGGGAGGGGGGAGGGAGGAAGGAAGGAAGGAAGGAAGGAAGGAAGGAGGGAGGGAGGGAGGGGAGGAAGGAGGGAGGGAGGGGAGGAGGGAGGGAGGGAGAGTTGTCCTGCTGCTTTGACTTGAACAGATTCTTCTAGATGGGATTTTATTAATGTCCATGCAAAGTACAGAGTTGAGGATCAGAGGAGGAGGGAGGGAGGGAGGGGGGGAAGGGAGGGGAGCGGAGGGGAGAGAGGGGAGGGAGGGAGAAGGTTGGTTTGGCGTTCTGCCATAGAAGAAACATAAGTGTTCCAATGTGTGATGATTCAGCTGATAAAGAGAGTCATGTCAACTCCAGCCAAGCCTAAGTGGAGCAGTGGCTTGATATCAAGAAGCTGACGCAATGTTGACCTTCCTAAATGTCATACAGGTTAACATAAAAGTCTCATATACTGTAGTCCTACATTACAGTCCATATTAGACAGGATAGTAAGTCTCATATACTGTAGTCCTACATTACAGTCCATATTAGACAGGATAGTAAGTCTCATATACTGTAGTCCTACATTACAGTCCATATTACATTAGACAGGATGTTAAGTCTCATATACTGTAGTCCTACATTACAGTCCATATTACATTAGACAGGATAGTAAGTCTCATATACTGTAGTCCTACATTACAGTCCATATTATATTAGACAGGATAGTAAGTCTCATATACTGTAGTCCTACATTACAGTCCATATTATATTAGACAGGATATTAAGTCTCATATACTGTAGTCCTACATTACAGTCCATATTATATTAGACAGGATAGTAAGTCTCATATACTGTAGTCCTACATTACAGTCCATATTATATTAGACAGGATAGTAAGTCTCATATACTGTAGTCCTACATTACAGGCCATATTATATTAGACAGGATAGTAAGTCTCATATACTGTAGTCCTACATTACAGTCCATATTATATTAGACAGGATGTTAAGTCTCATATTGTCTATTGAAATTGCAGCGTGGGAAACCCTGCTGTAGGATGCACTATTGGCCTTATTTGGCTCTCTTGTTGTCATGACAACGTTGTAAACTCGTTAACTCATGTCATCCCCCTAACCCATTCCCCTCTCAGGGTCACAAGTGTCAGCTCATTGGTCAGCTGGGCATGGCATCGGAATGTCCAGCATGCACTTGTCTCCGGTGTCTTGGCGAAGGCCTATTTGGTCAGACTATCAAACAACCTGTCACTACATTGGCTTTGAATCTATGTCGTCTTTCACTTGTAATAGTACCAGTCAGTTAGTACATAAAAAAGACTATGTACACACATGATATTCCTACTGGGGTTTGGCTCAAACATGTAATGTACCTACAGACGGACTGGTACTATGGACATGAGCTCTTTGAGGGAAATGTATTAATAGTGTCTTACAATAAAGTCATTAAGCGATCATTCATCTTGCTTTGTGTCCATACAAGGTCCCCTACTGTGAGTTAAAACTATTATAGCAACACAGAGAGGAACTTGCAGGGGGCTGAAGTAACCACTGTCGTGTCTTTGGCATCATTAAAGTGGAGACTTATTTCATCAAATCAATTCTCTGTAGTTATTATTACATGATTAAACTAACTTACTCATGTAAATATAATTAACCAGTGTGACACACTTAGGCGTAGTGGGTGTGGAGTCAGGGGCCGGAGGCTGAAGGTACGGAGAAGGGCGTTTCAATTGGCACAGGGAAACGCCCAAACACTGGATGCACTGAAACACTGGATGCACTGAAACACTGGATGCACTGAAACACTGGATACACTGAAACACTGGATGCACTGAAACACTGGATGCACTGAAACACTGGATACACTGAAACACTGGATGCACTGAAACACTGGATACACTGAAACACTGGATGCACTGAAACACTGGATGCACTGAAACACTGGATGCACTGAAACACTGGATGCACTGAAACACTGGATGCACTGAAACACTGGATGCACTGAAACACTGGATGCACTGAAACACTGGATGCACTGAAACACTGGATGCACTGAAACACTGGATGCACTGAAACACTGGATGCACTGAAACACTGGATACACTGAAACACTGGATGCACTGAAACACTGGATACACTGAAACACTGGATGCACTGAAACACTGGATGCACTGAAACACTGGATACACTGAAACACTGGATGCACGATAACCCAAAACCAGGACCTAACAAGTCCGAAGAAAACCCCAAAAAACTAAACCCACTAACACACATAAACACAGTGAAGAAAATAAGCCCGCACAAAGAGCAGGCGGGCCTTACCGGCTTAAATAGCCCAACTAAAAACCTAAACAAGAAACAGGTGTAACCAATAAGACAAAACCAACAGAAAAGGGAAAAGGGATCTGTGGCAGCTAGTAGACCGGAGACGACGACCGCCGAGTACCACCCGAACAGGAAGAGGAGCCACCTTCGGTAGGAGTCGTGACAACCAGGAAGTCGGAGCGCCAAGGAAAATCTTCAGATTACAAAATTATAATTTTCCTAATATAACTTTTCAGATATTTTAATATCTGACCAATTAGTCTTCTAATTAATGAATCATTCTTTACCTCACGTTAGTCTCATTCCAAACGTCGAAAGTTGTTGGTTATCTGTATGCACCCAGTCTTTGCTATGAATAATCCATCCATCAATTCTCTTAATCATTTATTTACTAACTAAATAATCACAGAAATACATAAACAAACAACAATATATATGGTTACAAGGAAATGATAAGGGAAGTGGGTGTGGACTGAGAAGGCCGGAAAGACGAGAGTCACTACACAGCTGATAATTCTAATAATTGAAATGCTAATCCTTTGCACATGAACACTCACTCATTCGGGAATAATTGCAATCAATATATATTTACGCTCAGTGTGTCGCCGGGATCTCTGTTGGAATTGTCCGTCTTTCTGTTGGAAAGTTCATGCGCCCGTCTCTCTCTTCCACGAAGTCTTTGGTTACAATGGATACTAAAAATATTTAATTTTCATGAAATCACAAGTGCAATATAGCAAAACACAGCTTAGCTTGTTGTTAATCCACCTGTCGTGTCAGATTTCAAAAAAGATTTTCGGCGAAAGCATACCAAGCGTTTATGTAAGGACATCTCTCAGTAGACAAAACATTACAAACAGTTAGCAGCCAAGTAGATTGGTCACGAAAGTGAGAAAAGCAAGATTCCAAGAACACAGGATGAGATGTTACTATCCGTTGTGCAAGCACTTCCAAGAGTTAATAAACAGTGAACGTGGTGAAATTTGGGGAGCGCATCGTCAGTAGTGTACCTTTGGTTCCTAGGGTGTTTCGGCCTTTCACACTATACACCCTCCCCAAAGGCGGCCAGCGACAGGGTGATCAATCCTACGCTTGCGTCCCATTCCCAATTAGTCATAGGAGTTGCCTTGTTGTTGATAGCCAACATCCCATGGGACTATGCATGGCAGGGGCGTCCTCCTCCCTGAGTCAAGCATTGTTGACCGCATACCTCCTGGCCCTCTCACTTCGGGGCCCAGCTGGGGTCTTTCCTCTTCATCCAGAGCCACTGACTGCTGCCTTCTGCCGCCTCTGATACAGCTTTGATTGCCGAACGCTGGCTCTGGCCCTTAATTCCCAGGTCTCTAAGCAGTCTGGTTGTAGATGTTGCCACAAAACCTCTGCAGCCCACCTCCACTGGTCGGACTTCTGTGTTCCAGCCATGATGCCGTGCTTCGGCAGCTAGATCAGCATAGCGCAGATGTTTTCGCTCATAAGCCTCATCTACTGAGTTTTCCCAGGGTACTGTGAGCTCAATGATGAAGACCTTATTGAGTGAACGGGACCAGAGCACCATGTCAGGTCTTAGGGTGGTGGTTGCGATCTCCGGAGGAAACACAATAAAATGAATCGCTTACCTTTGATGATCTTCGGATGTTTGCACACACGACTCCCAGTTACACAAATGTTCCTTTTGTTCCATAAAGATTATTTTTATATCCAATATACCTCCATTTGGTTGGCGCCTTATGTTCAGAAATCCACAGGCTCGAGCGGTCACGACCAGGCAGACGAAAATTCCAAATAGTATCCGTAAAGTTCGTAGAAACATGTCAAACGATTTTTATGATCAATCCCCAGGTTGTTTTTACAATATATAATCGATAATATTTCAACCGGACTGTAGCTTCTTCAAGCTTCAAGGAGAGAGAGAGAGAATGTAAAATGTTGCTGGCACCCAGGCATACAATGACGCGATGTGATCTTTCTTGCTCATTTTTCAAAATAAAAGCCTGAAACTATGTCTAAAGACTGTTCACACCATGGGGAAGCCATAGGAAAAGGAATCTGGTTGGAGCGAAGGCTGTCAATGGAACAGAGAGCTTTCAGGGAAAACAGCACTTCCGGGTTGGATTTTCCTCAGGTTTCTGCCTGCAATATCAGTTCTGTTATACTCAGACAATATTTTTACAAATTTGGAAACTTTAGAGTGTTTTCTATCCTAATCTGACAATTATATGCATATTCTGGGCCTGAGAAATAGGCCGTTTCATTTGGGTACGTTTTTCATCCAAACATCAAAATACTGCCCCCTACACTCAACAGGATAAAGAGAATTGGATTCTCTTTCATTAAACCGTTTAAAATCACATTACATAATTTCACAAATAGTTTCATCTTTACTCATTCATTTTATACAATAATTAGATGCAAAACTCATAACGGAGACTCTTGTATAAACAGAGTTATGGTAATGTGGCTGTATTGTCTCTCATGAGGTCACAAACATTATACAAAATGGACCGGTCGTAGCTGGATTCTCCACCGACCGTTTACACTTCCTCCAAAACATGGATATTGTTCAGTTCTCAAGTTCTGTGATGTAGAAGTTCCTTTGTTCTACTGTGAAGCCTTCTCTCTCTATACTGCGTGAGGGAGAGGGTCTCCTTCAGGAATTTACGACCTGAGATAACAGAACCTGAGTGTAAGAGTGAGAGAGGGGGAAGGCACTTGCTATACCCAAAGAGGGCAACGTCATGACACCACCAGTCTATGCAGTCCCATTGAAACACGCACACAGGGTTGGGTCCAGACTGCAGGGTAGCCCAGAGCTGTGCGTTGTTCAACACACTGGGTCGGATCCAGACTACAGGGGAGCCCAGAGCTGTGCGTTGTGGCTTTTAATCTACAGGGGAGCCCAGAGCTGTGCGTTGTGGCTTTTAATCTGCAACATCTTGTTAAATTCCATTAGACCTGAAGGATCAGCTTAGCAACGCAGAGCAGCAAAGAAAAGAAACTACCTTCTCTCTCTCCATCCCTTTATTCCTCCATCCCGAACTCCCTCCCTCGTTCAAATCCAAGGGATAGAGGACTTGGGCAAAAAGAGACAGAAAGAGAAAGGAAGGGAAAGAGACAGGGAGAAAAGAAAGAAAGGGAGAGAGACAGCAGGTACAGTAGATCTTTCTCTGCTGCTAGGGTAACCCTCTTAAGTGGCCTGCGGTCATGTGACTGGAGTGATTGGGAAACAATCCCAGCTGTAGAGGTCTCTCGCTTTCTCGCTCAATTCAATTCAATGTTTTTTATTGTCATGGGAAACATATGTTTACATTCTCTCTCTGTCTCTGTCTGTCTGTGTCTGTGTGTGAAAACAGTTCCAGCTGTAGTAGTCGCTTTCTGTTGGGTGGAAACCTCAAGCCATCTGGTTGAGGCCAGCCTGCTCTCTACCCCTCCCATCTCGAATACTGCCCCTCCCATCTCGAATACTGCCCCTCCCATCTCGAATACTGCCCCTCCCATCTCGAATACTGCCCCTCCCATCTCGAATACTGCCCCTCCCATCTCGAATACTGCCCCTCCCATCTCGAATACTGCCCCTCCCATCTCGAATACTGCCCCTCCCATCTCGAATACTGCCCCTCCCATCTCGAATACTGCCCCTCCCATCTCGAATACTGCCCCTCCCATCTCGAATACTGCCCCTCCCATCTCGAATACTGCCCCTCCCATCTCAAATACTGCCCCTCCCATCTCAAATACTGCCCCTCCCATCTCGAATACAAGGCTTAACCTAAAGGCGATCCGCATGCTTCCCATCTGGACCGGTTCATGCATATATTCTGACTACATTTTGTGACGTTTTGGTCTTCGGCAACAGTTTTTTCCCTGGCTGTTCGTACACAACTATTTTTCTCAAAGCAGGCCAAAGAGAAATACTGCACCAAACATTTTAGTCACATGTAGAATTGGGTGACGAAGATCTCCTCGGCAGAACCGTCAAAATGAATGACAGTTCTTGAGTTATCTTAGATGAATTCAGACTATTTTGAGGAAGTGTATACTGGCTACGGCATTTCAAGATGGACAAACGGTACTATTGCCGATTTTTGCTTTTTCAAGCGTAGGTCTTTGAAGAGAGTATGTGAGCACACTCTCCTAGGCGCCAGCTGAACCGAAGCATTCGGAAGCCTTTAACCTCCACAGCCGCGCCACAAAGCAACCTGGGAGATGGTTTCTTACACTCTCTGTCTCGTTAGTGGATCTTTCCAATTCATACCGTCATTAAATCCATGGCCCTTTTGCAGACGTTGTTGTGCTCTCTCCTTCATTTGGCATGGCAACAAGTGGTTCAGGAGAGTCAATAACACATGACGTACTCTAGCTGTTTCCAACTGTTGTGTGTTGTCATGCCAACTGGAACAGGGTGAGGCAACAGACAGGGGAATGTATTCACTAACCCAGTCATGACCCTGATGGGCTAACAAAATATCAGTCTTTCTCTCTCTCTCGCTCGCTTTGTTTGTCTTTCTTTCCCTCTCTGGAGCACGTTCCGTATAGATAAGTGTGTGTGTGTGTGTGTGTGTGTGTGTGTGTGTGTGTGTGTGTGTGTGCGTGTGCGTACGATGGAAACAAATCTGTCCAGAGTCAGAGCGGGTCCTGACTCCTGTTGCTGGCGTCAGGTCGTCGACCAATCACAGAGCAACGTTTCCCACAGCAGACGACCTGATAAGATGAGCATCCTCTTCCTGCTTGGCAGACACGTTGCTGTTGTTTCCTCTCTGTCCGTCTGTCCCCTGTGGGACATGTCACTGTCACCTGTTATCCTGTACGTCTGTCTGTTTATCTCTCTGTTTGAAGAGTAATGTCATAGGAATGGCTTCTTCAGAAAAGGTCACGGTCAAGTGAATTGACTTTGTATTGACACTTGACCTGGGGCTCTGCATACTCATGTCTCACTGTCTGTTTAGCATGAAGTTTGGTTAAAGTGACTGGTTGCTGTTCAGAGGATTTCACTTATTTTGCAGAGATAGTCCTCTTTGACTTGTCTGTTTGCCACTAGTTTGGATTTGTTTAAAGTCAATGGTTCATGCTAGTTTGGATTCCTTTCAGTTGTAACAGTTGTTGCCCTCAGGAATAGACTTAGTTTGTGTGCATTCATAACTTGGGGCTCTGCATCTGTGCTCAATAGTAGTTTGCAACAGGACTTAAAACGATTGTTTTCCCACAGTCTGGCAAATTAGTCTTCTGCAGAATAAATGTTCCCTTTGGGGTGATAAACCTTTCCACCACTAAATGGGGAGTTGGGAACTACATGTTTTGGACTTGTTTTTCAACATATCTGTCCCATTTCCATTGTTTTTCAACATATCTGTCCTATTTCCATTGTTTTTCAACATATCTGTCCTATTTCCATTGCGTCTTTTAGTTTAGTTCAGTGTAAAACCGCTGTCACACAAAGCAATTTGGACACAATTAGTGTTGCAGTTACAGGTTGCAAGTGACATTTTCTCAAGCAGCTTGAATGATGCAACTCAAACTGTCAGATCTCTATTCTAAATCTTTCTCTCTCTCTCTCTCTCTCCTTCCAGTGAGAAGCTGAGCTCAATCAGAGGAGCGTAGGAAGCAGGCATGAGCGCAGGAGGCCATCACGCCGTGGTGACCACCCCTCCCACGCCCAGCGGCAGTGGAGGACCCGGTGGTCCTAAGGAAAGATACTTTGACCGCATCGACCCCAACGATCCCGAATACCTGAGAGAGAGGAACATGTCACCTGACCTCAGACAGGACTTCAATATGATGGAACAGAAGAAGAGAGTCACACAGATACTACAGAGTCCAGTAAGTAAGAGAGAGAGGAGAGTCACACAGATACTACAGAGTCCAGTAAGTAAGAGGAGGGGGGGTAGAGAGGAGAGTCACACAGATACTACAGAGTCCAGTAAGTAAGAGGAGGGGGGGGGGGTAGAGAGGAGAGTCACACAGATACTACAGAGTCCAGTAAGTAGGAGAGGGGGGGGTAGAGAGGAGAGTCACACAGATACTACAGAGTCCAGTAAGTAGAAGAGAGAAAAGGGGGGGTAGAGAGGAGAGTCACACAGATACTACAGAGTCCAGTAAGTAGAAGAGGGGGAGGGGGTAGAGAGGAGAGTCACACAGATACTACAGAGTCCAGTAAGTAAGAGAGAGAGGAGAGTCACACAGATACTACAGAGTCCAGTAAGTAGGAGGAGGGGGGTAGAGAGGAGAGTCACACAGATACTACAGAGTCCAGAAAGTAAGAGAGAGAGCGGGGGGGGGGGGTAGAGAGGAGAGTCACACAGATACTACAGAGTCCAGTAAGTAAGAGAGAGGAGGCGTGGGTGGGGGGGGGGGTAGAGAGGAGAGTCACACAGATACTACAGAGTCCAGTAAGTAGAAGAGAGAAAGAGGGGGGGGGGGTAGAGAGGAGAGTCACACAGATACTACAGAGTCCTGTAAGTAGAAGAGAGAAAGAGGGGGGGGGTAGAGAGGAGAGTAACACAGATACTACAGAGTCCTGTAAGTAGAAGAGAGACAGAGGGGGGTAGAGAGGAGAGTCACACAGATACTACAGAGTCCTGTAAGTAGAAGAGAGAAAGAGGGGGGTAGAGAGGAGAGTCACACAGATACTACAGAGTCCAGTAAGTAGAAGAGAGAAAGAGGGGGGGGGGTAGAGAGGAGAGTCACACAGATACTACAGAGTCCAGTAAGTAGAAGAGAGACAGAGGGGGGTAGAGAGGAGAGTCACACAGATACTACAGAGTCCAGTAAGTAGAAGAGAGAAAGAGGGGGGGTAGAGAGGAGAGTCACACAGATACTACAGAGTCCTGTAAGTAGAAGAGAGACAGAGGGGGGGGTAGAGAGGAGAGTCACACAGATACTACAGAGTCCTGTAAGTAGAAGAGAGAAAGAGGGGGGTAGAGAGGAGAGTCACACAGATACTACAGAGTCCAGTAAGTAGAAGAGAGAAAGGGGGGGGGTAGAGAGGAGAGTCACACAGATACTACAGAGTCCAGTAAGTAGAAGAGAGAAAGAGGGGGGTAGAGAGGAGAGTAACACAGATACTACAGAGTCCTGTAAGTAGAAGAGAGACAGAGGGGGGGGGGGGTAGAGAGGAGAGTCACACAGATACTACAGAGTCCTGTAAGTAGAAGAGAGACAGAGGGGGGGGGTAGAGAGGAGAGTCACACAGATACTACAGAGTCCAGAAAGTAAGAGAGAGAGGAGAGTCACACAGATACTACAGAGTCCAGTAAGTAAGAGAGAGAGAGGCGTGGGGGGGGTGGTGTAGAGAGGAGAGTCACACAGATACTACAGAGTCCAGTAAGTAAGAGAGAGAGGAGGGGGGTGTAGAGAGGAGAGTCACAAGGATAGTACAGAGTCCAGTAAGTAAGAGAGAGAGGAGGGGGGTGTAGAGAGGAGAGTTACACAGATACTACAGAGTCCAGTAAGTAAGAGAGAGAGGAGGGGGGTGTAGAGAGGAGAGTCACAAGGATACTACAGAGTCCTGTAAGTAGTAGAGGGGGGGGGGGGTAGAGAGGAGAGTTACACAGATACTACAGAGTCCTGTAAGTAGTAGAGGGGGGGGGGGGGGCAGAGAGGAGAGTTACACAGATACTACAGAGTCCTGTAAGTAGTAGAGGGGGGGGGGGTAGAGAGGAGAGTTACACAGATACTACAGAGTCCTGTAAGTGAGGAGTAGGACTTTGTGTGTGTGTGCTTTTTTTCCAGGGGCTGCCATGTCAAACCCCTTAGGGGTTAACACACTGACGTTGTGACAGACCACAGCAACACTCCAGCAGGCAGCAGACTGTTTCAGCCCAGCAGACCCAACATTACTGCCACAGTCTACCTACCACACCCTTCCACATAAACAGGATAGAATACTAGCCCTGCACCATACAGAATGGCCTCTGCTGTTATCTGTCAACTTTGTAGTCTGTTCTCCAAGCCCCTAAATCACTCAGATACACCTGCTTGTTTACCTGCAGGTATTGACCCAAGGTTCATAGCTTTTGGCTGTGTGTGTGTGTCCGTGTGTGTGTGTGTGTGTGTGTGTGTGTGTGTCCGTGTGTGTGTGTGTGTGTGTGTCCGTGTGTGTGTGTGCGCTGGTGTAGCCGTGTTCTATTTAAAGCGTTAAATGGGATCCACATTCAACACATGCCACCGCAGGTTCTTTGGCGCGCTTTTATACCAGCTGTCGAGAGATCAGGAGACGAGCACAGTCTCTCTGCTTTAAACTTCACCTGTGTGTTTTGTGTGTGTCTTTTGTCTGAAAATGTCTATGTTGAAGGGTTGTAAATGTGTGTGTGCCTGCCTACGTGAGAATGTGCGTACATGTAACTGTGGATGTGTGTTTTTGTTTTGATTGTGTGTGAGCCACAGCCTAAACCTATGAACTAATGGCAGGTGATGTCCCGGAGGGCATATTGTTGTCATCTGTCTCATGTGGGTTAGCTGGTTCCAACACTAGTGTAACACTACTCTATCACAACAACAATAAACATCTCCCTCCAGCACTCTGCCTTTCCATCTCTTTCTCTCTCTTTCTCTCCTTTCTCGCTCTTTCTCTCACCCTCTCTCTTTCTCTCCCTCTTCTTTTTCTCTCACCCTCTTTCTCTCTCTTTCTCTCCTTTCTCGCTCTTTCTCTCACCCTCTCTCTTTCTCTCCCTCTTCTTTTTCTCTCTCTCTCTTTCTCTCCTTTCTCTCCCTCTTCTTTTTCTCTCACCCTCTTTCTCTCTCTCTCCCTGCATTCTCTCCCTATTTCTTGTCCTCTCTCTCTCTGAACATGGGGTTAGTTTGTTGTGTTACCGGTGTGTTTCAGCGGAGAGCGATGTCAGCTCATGTTATCTCGAGACAGCCCATGAGAAAGACTATTTTTAAAGACTGATCTAGACCAGAAGAAACTAACCAGCTTGCTGAGCACAGCTGACTGGCTGTAGTCTAGTGCTGCAGGCATAGTGCTATGTACACTATACCATATGGATAGAAGCTGGTGTTTTCTGTAAGATGGAGGCTTGTTGTTGTTGTAATCAGCTTCAATAAGTAGGGCCATGGAGTTTTCCCTGACCAGGTCACATCACCAGGTAAACTGGTCTATAGGACCCAGAGTTCTCCCTGACCGTGTCACATCGCCAGGTAAACTGGTCCAGGGCCCAGAGTTCTCCCTGACCAGGTCACATCACCAGGTAAACTGGTCTAGTGGACCCAGAGTTCTCCCTGACCATGTCACATCACCAGGTAAACTGATCTGTAGGACCCAGAGTTTTCCCTGACCATGTCACATTTTTTCTCTCCTGGATAGATCACGTAGTCAGGACAAACTCCTGGTCCTATAACAATGGGCCAATAGACATTAGAGTTTAGAGAATAACTGTGCACTGGTTTCCTACGTGGTGTCATTTCCTCCCAGTCACACTAGTTCCTATGGAGTCGTGGGCTGTGTCTGAAGTGACACCCTATTCCCTATATAGTGCACTACTCTTGACTAGGGACCATAGGGATCCGATAGGGCTCTGGTCAAAAGTAGTGTATTAAATAGGGTGCCATTTCAGACTCATTCCCTCCCAGTCACATGGCTGCATGGGAACAAGACTATAGGTCTATACGTGACCCATCTCAACCAATCAGATATGCACGTCTCGATCGGCGGAGCACAGCAAAGCTCACTTAATCTGAGTGATTTAGTGATGCGATGCGGAAAATAGGGAAGCAGTGTGTGTGCTGTTGGGTTGTGTATATTTACTGCTACTGCGCTTTGGGAGAAGGAAGCAGACTTTTATTTCTTCTTCTCAGGCTTAAAATGACTGGATAATTTATAGAGCCTCCCTGACTCCAAACCCCTGTGAGAGGAGAGGAAGTGTTTCATCCATGCTTTCTTTCTGTTGATGTTCTCTTCATAACTTTTAACATCTCGTTCTAAAGAACATTAGCATGCGTACTCTCAGAGGAACCTTTGAAACTCCAAACTGGAAGCTTTTCTGAGAGACTATCCCATTTAGTTTGGCATTTAGGTTATAAAGCAATGTTTTTTTAGCTATGTTTTGGTTTATTTACGTTATCTCAACGTTGCCTCGCTATCTTTTGGTTTGGCATTTACGTTATCTCAACTTTGCTTTGATAGCTTTTGGTTTGGGATTTAGGTTATAGAGCAATATTGCTTAGATAGTTTGTGTGCTGACATTTACATTATCTTTCAATGAGAGACCAGGAAGAAGAGAGACGGAGAGACAGAGAGAAGAAGAGAAATAGAGAGAGATACAGAGAGAGCGAGAGACAGAGATTTCAGCTGCACATTCAAGATGATGCTGTTACGACATATTGAGATGTTAGGTGTCTTGTCTTTGCCATCATTAAACTGAAGACTTATTTATCAAGTAACTCTAATTATTATTACGCCATTAATTATTATTACGCAATTAATCACGATTAATCATGAAACTGTAATTAACTAGGAAGTCGGAGCACCAAGGAAAATATTCAGATTATAAAGATATAAATATCTGAAAGTTATATTAGGAAAATGATATCTGATCATTTAGTCTTCTGATTAATGAATTATTCTTTACCTCACGTTAGTCTCATTCCAAACGTCGTAAATTGTTGGTTATCTGCACGAACCCAGTCTTCACTGAGTCATCCATACATCAACTGTTTTAAATAATTTATTTACTAACTAAGTAATTCACAGAAATGCATAAACAAACCTCAGATAGTTACAAGGAAATGATAACGGTGTTTCCCTAGTGTGATAAACCAGCAGAAAAGGGCCTGTCCCAGGATGCCCGACCATAACTGTGCTCATGGGCGGTCCTCTGATTTAGTTAAGCTCCAATATCACATTACACAATTTCACAAACAGTATCATCCTCACTCATTCATCTTATACAACAATTAGATGTGAACCTCATAACTGAGGCTATTATATAAACAGTGTTATGGTAATGTGGCCATATTGTCTCCCATGAGTTTCACAAAATTGTACCAAACGGACCAGTTCGTAGCTGGATTCGTCAACCAATCTTGTATACCTTCTCCAGAACATAAATGTTGTTCAGACCTCAAGTTCTGTGAGGTGGAAGAAATTCCTTTGTTCTCTCTATGAAAACTCACTCTCTCTCTCTATACTGTGGCCATGAGGAGACAATCTCCTCCAGGAATTTACGACCTGAGGTCGCAGCAGCCTGAGTGTAGGAGACAGAGAGAGGGGGATAGTGATCGCTGTACCCAAAGAGGGCAACGTCATGACATAGGCTAGGCAGTACAAACCCCCAGGGAGGAAAGCGCTGGTCAAAAGTAGTGCACTGTATAGGGAGTTGGGTGCTAGCTGGGATGTACAGTACTTCTATTGGTCTGCCAGACAGTTCCTCCCTGCAGGCAGTGTTGCAGCTGGAATGGGGGACTGATTTTTACTGACGCACACGTCAATAGAATTGATTGGCTGGCACTTGCTCTCTCGGTTGCTCTCTCTCTCTCTCAATTCAATTTAAGGGCTTTATTGGCATGGAAAACGAATGTTAACATTGCCAAAGCAAGTTAACATATCTCTTTCTCTCTCTCTCTGTCTCTCGCTCTCTCCCACCTTGCAACACAGTCCACATGAAAGAGTATCATTGTGCTGACTAAACTAGCAAGGCTGTTGGGAGTGTGTCTAGTTGTAATTACAGGGTATTCTATGATTCACTTGGACCATGGTGTGTGTGTGTGAGTATTTATTTGACCAGATTGTGTGTCTGGATGGGGTAGTGGTGTCATTAAAACGGTCAGTGGTGATGTAAAACCCTTTCATCACCTCCCATCACACACAATACACTCAATAGCAAACCCAGCTACAGTCTAGTCATAAGTGTCTGTTGTCCTTTCCCACGCTACAGGGTTCAGCTCTTACCTGTCTGTCAGCAGCCCTACAGTCAGCAGGAAGAGGATCATCCCAACAATTAGATAGTTGAATGCGAGGCTGATTTCTTTTAACAACACGTTAGGTAATACAGAAATATTACATACTGTAGATGTGTAACATTTATACACGGAAGGCTTTAATATAGTGCTGTTTATGGCTTTGTCACACAAAATACAAGCCTTTATTCTGATACGATTAAAAGGCAGAGTCTTTGGAGTGTATCCTGAAAGAGATTTCTTTCTCACAATGACAGCTATTGGACCAGCTCCAATCTGCATGTCTTAATAAGGAGAGAGAAGCTCAAAGACTATATTAAAGACACCATTTTGAAAGATGAATATCTCTTTGTTGTGAATGCACACGGAATCCTCTCTTCCTAAGCCTGACCGTCCAACCAATCACACACGTCCTCCCATACGCTCCAACCAATAACTGAAGAGACGTGGCTCGTGAAAGTGGGAAAGCTCTCTGTGACCGTGGCTTGGCTTTTCAGTTTAGTGTTGTGGTTTTTTCTCAGGCAGGATGGTGGACAGCTATTCATGTCAAGAGAAGGACCTCAGGCCAGCTTGATTAGATTTGGGCTCTGGCTGTTTGTTTCAACTCAATGTTAGGACAGTGTTATGGCACAGGGTTGCCTTGTGGGTTTAAACACACACACACACACACACACACCACAGCAGCTAGCTAACATGCTCTTCCGTGAGCTGTATCTGTGTTTTATTTTAGTCTCTCTGCAGAGGATTAGAGGGTCGAAAAACGTATCATCACATCCACTTTAATCTGTTAGATGAAGGTGATGGGGATGAAATCCCTGCCGATCAGCGTTATAATCTGTCTTTGAACACATCACAAGCTCGCAAACTGCAAATGCCTGCCACAGTGTGTGTGTGTGTCACACACACGTGCAGGCCTTTTCCAGTAAAAGACTATTAAGACTGATGCAGATTCAGAAGTAATGAAGGCAGTTGTAATCAAGTTCCGCACACAGGATCCCCCCAGGCCTGATAAATAGAACCATGGGAACAGTATGGAGTTTATGACAAGTCTTTTCACTCCACCCTGTAACAGCACAGTCGACAGTATAATAGAAAAGTCCAGAACAAACCTCAAACCCAGCAGACACCCTATCCACATCCGCACCACTGCAGTGCAGCAACCAGACCTAGCCAAAACTGTCACTATGGCAACAGGGCTGAACGACAACGGAATGTTTGGCCTCGACTCAGAACCACTCAGAACCCCTAGAGTTATACTGGCTCTGTGTTCTGTTCTGTGTTCCCAGGAGATGCTGTAGAGATTTTACAATACCACCCCCACAAGGGGATAAATGAATCGACCCGATCCTATCCGCAAACAATAATGGACTATCCCATGGGGCCAGCTGGCTGGGGGGGGGTTAGAGAAGAGTAGACTGTCAGAAATGTTTTGTGTTTAGGGTGAGACTGATTCTATACCCAGGCTGTTGTGGAGCTGACTACTCTTATGCAAGTGTGTGTGTGTCTGTGAGACATGGAATAAAAACATTAATATTGGATGTGTTCCTATTTAGGAGGTCATTGTACTGAAATGGTGTCACGTCCTATTTCTTCCCCCTCTCTGAATCTTGTTTTTAAGAGATGCGCTGTAAGACGTTTATAAGAGTTGACCCAGGTCACTAAGTAACGGAACAATGATTCCTCTCTTGCAAAAGCAACAATTGCAACATGGTGGCCCATCCCGTTGTCAGTTAGTCATTCTATACAGACTTTCAAGCTATTACTTGTTTATTACAATTAAGTTTATTGGCTTTTGATCTCTTTTTATAGTGTATATATAGCTAACATTTTATATGTAATAGGGATTTTTCTGATTGATGTGTTTCAGTACATCAAGACTAACTGTGCTATTGTAAACAGTTTGTCTCTCGAATTATAGTGTTGTTTTTATAAAGAGATAATGAGATGTAATGGGATATCAAAGTTATTGCCTTAGTAACTCTTGTACTGAGGTTAAATCTAGTCAACACTGTGGTAAATCTAAGCCCTGCTGTTGAAGAGTGTGTGGGCGGTCTGTTTGTGTGTGACTCGCCCCAGTTCCCTTGATCCTCAGCTCTACCTGTCCTAGTTCCAGTTGTTGCAGTGCTTTGGAAGCAGCACGGGGTCAGTCAGGAAGGGAGGTGAACAGAGAAAGAGATGGAGAGGAAGAAAGAGAAGACAGAATGGGGTAAAGAAGGGTGTGCAGTAGTGTGCGCATGTATCAGTACTGCTGTAAGTAGTGCAGGGGAGACTTGAGGATGTGGAGATTACAGAAGGATAGACCTCTCTGTCCCTGGTCAGCCAGCCAGTTTAGACCAGTCAGTCAGTCTCTGGGTTTACTGAGAGAGTGGCACCCAAGGACCTCCAGTCTAATCTGTGATTAATGTTTCTCTCTTCTTCTTCATTTTCTCTCTCCCCCTCCCTCTCCTCGTCTCCAGGCCTTTAAGGATGAGTTGGAGGGGCTGATTGAGGAGCAGAAGAAGAAAGGCAACAACCCCACTGGTCTCCTGGCCCTCCGACAGATCGCTGACTTCTTCATGTCTTCATCCGTGGCTGGCTTCAGCACCTCACCCCTAAGTAAGTAGTAGTGTTGGTACGGCCCCTAACCCCCCTCTGTAAGTAGTAGTGTTGGTACGGCCAGTAACTCCCCTCAGTAAGTAGTAGTGTTGGTACGGCCAGTAACCCCCTCAGTAAGTAGTAGTGTTGGTATGGCCAGTAACCCCCCTCAGTAAGTAGTAAGTAGTAACCCCTCTCAGTAAGTAGTAGTGTTGGTACGGCCAGTAACCCCCTCAGTAAGTAGTAGTGTTGGTACGGCCAGTAACCCCCCTCAGTAAGTAGTAGTGTTGGTACGGCCAGTAACCCCTCTCAGTAAGTAGTAGTGTTGGTACGGCCAGTAACCCCCCTCAGTAAGTAGTAGTGTTGGTATGGCCAGTAACCCCCCTCAGTAAGTAGTTGTCAGGACCCGGTTTCGAACCTGGGTCTCCGGAGTGAGAAACAGTCACTTAACCAACTGAGCCACGAATAGACAGCAGAACCCAGAAGATGAGGCAGACACAGCAGTACTTAAGACGGTGTATTTAATAAAGAAAAAATCCTAAAATACAAAAAATGGCAAATCCAAAAGGTGGTAGGAAAAACACAAAAAGTGTGGCTCAGTCGGTAGAGCATGGCGCTTGCAACGCCAAGCGTCGTGGGTTCGATTCCCGCTAGGGCCACCCATATGTAAAAGTAGTGGCCCCAGCCGACTTGTAAGTCGCTTTGGACAAAAGCGTCTGCTAAATGGGATATATTTATTTATTTATATTTACCTCAAAAGAAACTCACCAAAAATAAACAAAAACAAAAAAACAGAATACCACAAGAACTTCACCCGGAATCGACAAGAGCACACAGAACACTAGGGCAGGGTGCTAACATACAAACACAGAGCACAGAACTGAGGGAAAACAATCCCAAACAATAATGGGGATCAAGGGAAAAACACAGGGACAGTAAGCCAAATCCAGTAGTAGTGTTGGATGACAGTAGTAGTGTTGGTACGGCCAGTAACCCCCTCAGTAAGTAGTAGTGTTGGTACGGCCAGTAACCCCCTCAGTAAGTAGTAGTGTTGGTACGGCCAGTAACCCCCCTCAGTAAGTAGTAGTGTTGGTACGGCCAGTAACCCCCTCAGTAAGTAGTAGTGTTGGTACGGTCAGTAACCCCCCCCATTGTGAGTAGTAGTGGTAGGTCCATTAGGGCACGCCGTAGCAAAACATGTAGCAAAGTAAAATGAAAATGAGCGTTTCTTATTGAATGTTAAGGTAATCCCTCCCTGTTTCGAGTCCGTTTTTCAGTTTTCTTACGTTTGGTGCCTAATGAAAACAATCCTGGTGGTACGGCCCGTAACCCCCCTCAGGAGGCAATGCTGTTGGTACAGCCCGTCACCCAGGCAATGCCCAACTGCCACTCACTGGAGCTGCATACCATACGATTGACTTTCAACTAGGCCAATATTTTTAACTCTATTATTTTTGAAAAGTGGAGACGCTCATACACAGAAACACACACTATCTATCAGTAACCTGTCCCTCCTAGCTGACTCTGGAAAAGCCTGGCATATTTTGCTCTGTTTTCATCCCCTGTTCAGTCCAGGTTTCCACATGTGAAATCTGTTTCCAATCATGCAATTACAGACCTCGGAATGTGGAACTAATGATCAATTACCACGACAACCACTGAAATATAGAGTCCTCAGTTATACCTCATATATCCCATAATATGTCCACATAATAACACCACTAATCTCAGCAACCAGCAGAAAGTTATGGAATTTGCTGTAATTTGTTGTAAATGAGGAATGAAAAGGATAAGATTGTCAAGTATTATTTATTACTTAGGAAATATGTGAAGTAAGATGATTGAATTATTTAAAAAGTACTGTAACTACATATAATTTTCTTTGATATGAACATTGCCAGTGTGAAAGGATGGCTTGTTGCTATTTGTGTCCACTGTCCAGTGTAGAGCACTCTATAGTAAATCAGTTGGTTAGATGAGACGAACCCAGATGTATTCTACCTCTGTCTCGGATGGTTATTATCGGTTATTAACAACTGATCTGAAATCTGTTTAGTATCTTGTCTCTCTAAATAAAATATGTATTGAATGATTGAATTGGTTTCCTCTTAGAACAGTTGATGTACTTTGTAGAATGGAGAGAGCATGGTCTGTCCATTTTCAGGCTGCTGGTAATCTAATATGCAGGCTGTGTGTATTGATTGTTAATTATTCATGTCGTTATTCATATTGATAATTATACAGAGAACAAGAGAGCTGTCAATCCCCACACTCAACAATAAAAAATAAAAAAAATCACTTTTAACCCTCTCTGCTTTGCTTTCTCTGCTCACCCCCTCTCCAGGCCTTGGAATGGTCACTCCCATCAACGACATGTATGGAGTGGAGTCTACCACTCTGGTGAAGGGGGAGAAGCAGACACGCTGCAAGCTGGCCAGCCTCTACAGACTGGTGGACCTGTTCAGCTGGGCACACTTTACCAGCTCCTACATCACAGTAAGACAACCACTAGATAACCTTTTTAAAACCTCTATTAGAACCTGTTCAGCTGGGCACACTTTACCAGCTGCTACATCACAGTAAGCTAACCTTTTTAAAACCTCTATTAGAACCTGTTCAGCTGGGCACACTTTACCAGCTCCTACATCACAGTAAGACAACCACTAGATAACCTTTTTTTAAAACCTCTATTAGAACCTGTTCAGCTGGGCACACTTTACCAGGTATTAGGATAAGACAACCACTAGATAACCTTTTTAAAACCTCTATTAGAACCTGTTCAGCTGGGCACACTTTACCAGCTCCTACATCACAGTAAGACAACCACTAGATAATAAAACCTATTAGAACCTTTCAGCTGGGCAAACCAGCTCCTACATTAAGAACCTAGAACCTGTTCAGCTGGGCACACTTTACCAGCTCCTACATCACAGTAAGACAACCACTAGATAACCTTTTTAAAACCTCTATTAGAACCTGTTCAGCTGGGCACTGGGCACACTTTACCAGCTCCTACATCACAGTAAGACAACCACTAGATAACCTTTTTAAAACCTCTATTAGAACCTGTTCAGCTGGGCACACTTTACCAGCTCCTACATCACAGTAAGACAACCACTAGATAACCTTTTTAAAACCTTTATTAGAACCTGTTCAGCTGGGCACACTTTACCAGCTCCTACATCCAGTAAGACAACCACTAGATAACCTTTTTAAAACCTTTATTAGAACCTGTTCAGCTGGGCACACTTTACCAGCTCCTACATCACAGTAAGACAACCACTAGATAACCTTTTTAAAACCTTTATTAGAACCTGTTCAGCTGGGCACACTTTACCAGCTCCTACATCACAGTAAGACAACCACTAGATAACCTTTTTAAAACCTTTATTAGAACCTGTTCAGCTGGGCACACTTTACCAGCTCCTACATCACATAAGACAACCACTAGATAACCTTTTAAAACCTTTATTAGAACCTGACAACCACTACAGATAACCACTAGATTTTTAAAACCTCTATTAGAACCTGTTCAGCTGGGCACACTTTACCAGCTCCTACATCACAGTAAGACAACCACTAGATAACCTTTTTAAAACCTCTATTAGAACCTGTTCAGCTGGGCACACTTTACCAGCTCCTACATCACAGTAAGACAACCACTAGATAACCTTTTTAAAACCTCTATTAGAACCTGTTCAGCTGGGCACACTTTACCAGCTCCTACATCACAGTAAGACAACCACTAGATAACCTTTTTAAAACCTTTATTAGAACCTGTTCAGCTGGGCACACTTTACCAGCTCCTACATCACAGTAAGACAACCACTAGATAACCTTTTTAAAACCTCTATTAGAACCTGTTCAGCTGGGCACACTTTACCAGCTCCTACATCACAGTAAGACAACCACTAGATAACCTTTTTAAAACCTTTATTAGAACCTGTTCAGCTGGGCACACTTTACCAGCTCCTACCATCACAGTAAGAAATAAACCTTGCACTAACCTCATTCAGAACTGCCATAACCGTGTCATAACTCATCACAAACCTATTCTGTAGAACTGTGTTTTGAGTTCCCCTGCCTATAGGACTACCCTCAGGATGTGTTTTCAGGACACATACAACTGTGTGCCCGTCCTTTTGTTTGGGAGCAGTGTGTTTGAGCATCAGGTTCCTAACGCTTTGTTTGTGTCAGCAGCAGCAGCACCGTGCAGTTTCAAGGTCATAACAAGGTGTTTTAACGTTGTTGTGTCCAGGTCCGAGTCAGCAAAGAGCAGGACCACATCCTCATCATCCCCAGAGGACTGTCATTCGCTGAGGCGTCCGCATCCAACCTTGTGAGTCCAATCACAACGCACCAGGAAGCACATGCACCCAATAACAATCAACCAACCAAGCCTGTACCCAATCAGGAGTGAGCTCTCTTTTTAGACGTGTGCTGGACTGTGTTCAGTAGTACCAAACAGGATAAAAGGTTTTGAAATGGAAGAGCAACTATTTCTGATATTGTCCAATAAGAATGCTCATTGTCCTTCTCCAATTCAAACCGTTTTATCCCATGTGGTCCAACTGAACACAGCCCAGGTTGGAGGTGTAGTCTGTGTGTTTGTGCCAGTAAGCCAATGTACTGCGCCATGTGGAGTAAAAGGTTTCTGGCAGCCCTTCTCATAAACCCAGCACAACAGCGCCAACACTTAATCAGCCGTCTATTTCCTTGAATTATTTGAGAGAGAACTATTGGATTAGCAGAAATCTAACATTCTGGCACAGAGGCCGACACACACACACACACACACACACACACTGGTCTGTGTTTAGTCAAGCCATGGAGGTCAGGGGAGTAGAGTAATGTGCTTGATATGGCGAATACAATGTTATCCTGCAGTTACATTACTGTATCTCTTCATTGGTGAGATTGGGATATTGCTGACTGTGGGAATTCCTACAGTATGTTACTTTTTGAAGAGTATTTGATCACTGACTCTTTGTTGCGTCTGTGATTGTCCATGTTATTGTCTGACTGGCTGCCATGTTATTACCAAAACCACCCTGTCTATTTGTCATTGTCTCTGGTCCAGTATCATGTCAGTGGTGGTAGTGAATGCTGGGTAATGTTGATGTCCTTGTCTAGTTTTGCTGCAGAACCACTGGTGTTACTTTCTCTTTCTACTTTCTCTTTCTTAGTTTCTATTTGCTGCTCTAAGAAAAAAAAGAATGGCCTCCCCTGTAGGACTCACTCACTCACTCACTCACTCTCATTCACTCATTCACTCTCTCTCTCACTCTCATTCACTCATTCACTCTCTCACTCTCTCACCCACTCTCTCACCCACTCTCTCACCCACTCTCTCACCCACTCTCTCACTCACTCTCACTCACTCACTCATTCACTCACTCTCTCACACTCTCATTCACTCACTCTCTCTCTCACTCTCTCACTCTCTCTCTCTCACTCTCTCACTCTCTCACTCACTCTCACTCACTCACTCACTCACTCTCTCACTCAATCTCTCACTCACTCTCTCTCTCACTCCAAGCACCAGTTTCTGTGACACGTCAAGTGCATTGCAGGTGAACAATCAGAGTGAGTTGTTGACAGGTGTGAGTAACAAGCATCACTCAGCTCAGCTGTCTGACAGGGTGGGGCTCAGACTGGATCAGTAACTCAGCAGAGAGAGAGGGCGCAGAGAGACCGAGACAGACAGAGGGAAGATCTCAATTGCATTCTCCTCTCTCCTCATCTCCTTCTCAAAACCTATTGGAGGAGAAAGCCAGAGGTCCCTCCCCTCCGACCTTCTCCTCCGATTGGTTTTGAGAAAGAGATGAGGAGAGAGGAGAATGCAATTGAGATCTTCCCAGAGAGAAGAATAACTAGGCCAAATGTCATTGTGAAGAGATGCAGAACTCTTCGCTCCGATGTTAACTTAGTGATGACTGAATTGAATGAAGAATGTTGGTAACTTGTATTTGGAAGTTGAAAAGATCCTTCTCCTAGTATATGTCTGGTTTCTCTTGGTTGATGCCATCACAAACGGCAGAGTAACATTTAGAAAAGTAATCTTTACTGTAGTACTGTAGTCACACACACAGAAGCTTTGTCTCTGTGAGATGACTGAGACTACTATACTCCAGCTGACTACTATACAGCTGGCTACTATACTCCAGCTGACTACTATACTCCAGCTGACTACTATACTACAGCGGACCACTAGCTGACTACTATACTCCAGCTGACTACTATACTCCAGCTGACTACTATACTCCAGCTGACTACTACATACTATACTCAGACCACTAGCTGACTACTATACTCCAGCTGCTACTATACTCCTACTATACTCCAGCTGACTACTATACTACAGCTGGCTACTATACTCCAGCTGGCTACTATACTCCAGCTGGCTACTATACTCCAGCTGGCTACTATACTCCAGCTGGCTACTATACTCCAGCTGGCTACTATACTCCAGCTGGCTACTATACTCAGCTGGCTACTATACTCCAGCTGGCTACTATACTCCAGCTGGCTACTGTACTCCAGCTGACTACTATACTCCAGCTGGCTACTATACTCCAGCAGACCACTAGCTGACTACTATACAGCTGGCTACTATACTCCAGCTGGCTACTATACTCCAGTGGACCACTAGCTGACTACTATACAGCTGGCTACTATACTCCAGCAGACCACTAGCTGGCTACTATACTCCAGCGGACCACTAGCTGACTACTATACAGCTAGCTACTATACTCCAACTGACTACTATACAGCAGCTGGCTACTATACAGCTGGCTACTATACTCCAGCTGGCTACTATACTCCAGCAGACCACCAGCTGACTACTATACAGCTGGCTACTATACTCCAGCTGGCTACTATACTCCAGCGGACCACAAGCTGACTACTATACAGCTAGCTACTATACTCCAGCAGACCACTAGCTGACTACTATACAGCTACTATACTCAAGCTGGCTACTATACTCCAGTGGACCACTAGCTGACTACTATACAGCTATCTACTATACTCCAGCTGTCTACTATACTCCAGCTGGCTATTATACAGCTGGCTACTATACTCCAGCTGACTACTATACTCCAGCGGGCCACTAGCTGACTACTATACTCCAGCTGACTACTATACTCCAGCTGGCTACTATACTCCAGCGGACCACTAGCTGACTACTATACTCCAGCTGGCTACTATACTACAGCTGGCTACTATACTACAGCTGCCCACTATACTCATGCTGGCTACTATACTCCAGCTGACTACTATACTCCAGCGGGCCACTAGCTGACTACTATACTCCAGCTGACTACTATACTCCAGCTGACTACTATACTCCAGCTGGCTACTATACTACTGACTACTATACAGCTGGCTACAGCTGGCTACCACTATACTCCAGCTGACTACTATACTCCAGCTGGCTACTACTACTACAGCTGGCTACTATACTCCAGCTGGCTACTATACTCCAGCGGACCACTAGCTGACTACTAGACCACTAGCTGACTACTCCAGCTGGCTACTATACTCCAGCTGGCTACTATACTCCAGCTGGCTACTATACTCCAGCGGACCCAGCTGACTACTACTCCAGCTACTATCCAGCTGACTACTATACTCCAGCGGACCACTAGCTGACTACTATACTCCAGCTGACTACTATACTCCAGCTGGCTACTATACTCCAGCTGACTACTATACTCCAGCTGACTACTATACTCCAGCTGGCTACTATACTCCAGCTGACTACTATACTCCAGCTGGCTACTATACTCCAGCGGGCCCTCCAGCTGACTACTATACTCCACTGGCTACTCCAGCTGACTACTATACTCCAGCTGACTACTATACTCCAGCTGGCTACTATACTCCAGCTGACTACTATACTCCAGCTGGCTACTATACTCCAGCTGGCTACTATACTCCAGCTGGCTACTATACTCCAGCTGACTACTATACTCCAGCTGACTACTATACTCCAGCTGACTACTATACTCCAGCTGACTACTATACTCCAGCGGACCACTAGCTGACTACTATACTCCAGCTGACTACTATACTCCAGCTGACTACTATACTCCAGCTGGCTACTATACTCCAGCTGGCTACTATACTCCAGCTGACTACTATACTCCAGCTGACTACTATACTCCAGCTGACTACTATACTCCAGCTGACTACTATACTCCAGCTGGCTACTATACACCAGCGGGCACTACTATACAGCTGGCTACTATACTCAGCACTAGCTGAGCTGACTACTATACTAGCTACTATACTCCAGCGGACCACTAGCTGACTACTATACTCCAGCTGACTACTATACTCCAGCTGGACTACTATACTCCAGCTGACTACTATACTCCAGCTGACTACTATACTCCAGCGGACCACTAGCTGACTACTATACTCCAGCTGACTACTATACTCCAGCTGACTACTATACTCCAGCTGACTACTATACTCCAGCGGACCACTAGCTGACTACTATACTCCAGCTGACTACTATACTCCAGCTGGCTACTATACTCCAGCTGACTACTATACTCCAGCTGACTACTATACTCCAGCTGACTACTATACTCCAGCTGACTACTATACTCCAGCTGGCTACTATACTCCAGCTGGCTACTATACTCCAGCTCCAGCTGACTACTATACTCCAGCTGGACCACTACTATACTCCAGCTGACTACTATACTCCAGCTACTATACTCCAGCTGGCTACTATACAGACTACTATACTCCAGCTGACTACTATACTCCAGCGGACCACTAGCTGACTACTATACTCCAGCTGACTACTATACTCCAGCTGACTACTATACTCCAGCTGACTCCACTACTATACTCCATACTACTCCAGCTGGCTACTACTCCAGCTGACTACTCCAGCTGACCACTAGCTGACTACTATACTCCAGCTGACTACTATACTCCAGCTGGCTACTATACTCCAGCTGGCTACTATACTCCAGCTGACTACTATACTCCAGCTGACTACTATACTCCAGCGGACCACTAGCTGACTACTATACTCCAGCTGGCTACTATACTCCAGCTGGCTACTATACTCCAGCTGGCTACTATACTCCAGCTGACTACTATACTCCAGCTGACTACTATACTCCAGCTGACTACTATACTCCAGCGGACCACTAGCTGACTACTAAAGGCCTCTTCTCTTTGTTTCCTTTCCCTCTCTTTCTCCACGGGTCTGTTATGGGTTTGAACTCATTAGGGGGAAGGTTTTAGAGGTCGAACACCATTGACTTCCTGAGAGAAAGGAAGTCATCCAGAGCTCAGTGTGTGAGAGGTCGCTGTGTAGTGAAAGGTCACGGGGGGGGGGGGGTCAGGGTTGATATTCTGGGGTCTTGCGTGGCTCAGCTGTCTGAGCTAGAAGGTGAAGGAGAGGATACCTGTAGGAAGACAGCTGGCCCTATGATTAAAGTGTGATTATGTTTCATTAGTAGTTAGTATGGGAACTGAGAAGGTAAGAGACATTCCCCTCCGTTAGCGCTCATGATCTTTGATACGAGGATTAGTTGTTTGATTGAGAGGTTGTTGGATCATCGTTGTTGTTGTTGTCATCATTGTTGTTGTTGTTTTGAAAGGATTACCTGTTTGACTCCATGTTCCAAGCCCATCACCCAGCAGGCACTCCTTCTAATCAGCCGGGCATTCACATCCAAACACAGTCCCTCTCTCTGACGTACCATACTCCCATTACAGGGTTTATTCAATTTAGCCACATCGAAAAGCAATATGAAGCAAGGATCTATTCGCTAGCTAGTGGATGATCTATGTGGACTCTATCTGCATCCCAAAAGGCACCCTATTCCCTACATAGGGCACTACTTTAGACCAGAACCCTATGGGCACCCTGGTCATAAGTGGTGCACTAAGTCGGGTGCCATTTGGGACTGAGACTGTTACGTCCTCGAGCTAGCCTTCCTCTAACCCTTGAATTGTCCCTAGGGTATGATGCACTTATAAAACACTTACATGACATTTAATACAGTAGATGTATACTCAGAAATCAGATTTCCAAATTAGATTTGGGGATCATTTTAGTCTCACAAGAGTTGGGTCACAATAAGTAAAGAATTCTGGCCAGCTGCTGCTATTGAAGTTGGATGGTCTCCATTGAAAACAGTACAGCAGAGAGAGGGTGGGGAGACACACCCCCTTCTGGCTGAACGGTCCACTGAGATTCACGTCATATCTGGGGTGGGGTCAGGACGTCAAAATGTATCTCTGTGATTGGTTCAACTCAAAGGACCCCAAGGAATTCAAGGATATGTGAACTCCATAGACACGTGGGTCACCTCTTCTCTATGTCCAACAAGCTGATAGCTACCAAGGGGTCTGCTGCCTTTGTAGGTCGTTGTCGCAGAATGCAAACGTGTCATCAGCCTGCGTCACATTTGATATTCAACTCAACAACACTTCCCTCCATTATTTTTAGGACTGCTGTTCACACGCATACAGTAGAACTTGAGCTGTTCTGACGTCTGATTGGCAGACTTGTAGAGGGGTCCGGACACTGAAGGATGTGATTGGTCTCTTACAATCCAAACATGTGATGTACCTTAACCGGTCATTAGTGTTCGATCGGCTGGTCTGGTCTGTTCGTCTGACAGCTGCCACGTTAGACATGGTACACTGGTTATGTCATCTAACTGGACAAACAAATCCATTCGACTGGTGTCTGTCATACTCCTACTGTCCCATATGGCTGTCAGGCTGGAAAACAGAGTCGGACATTTCATATTCAGTGTCTGTAACAGTATACACTTCATATTTAGCCTGGTCATCTGGTGATTCTGTAAGTACAAATAGATGTTACATTTATACTGAACAAAA
>NC_088216.1:17730492-17767992 GCF_036934945.1 Oncorhynchus masou masou
GGGCCGCTTGAATGGAAAGTCAATGATTTCCAGAGTTTTGTTTGGCAAAGTGTGTTTGTGTTGTGCGCGTGTGTTTGTGTGCGCGTGTGTGTGCATGTGCGTATGATATGTGTGCGTCACTGTTTGTGTGCCTGCTTGCCTGTGTGCTGTGCATATGCAGTTTGTAAATATGGTAGACATTACGGTGTGGGGGTGTGTGTGTGGGTGTTATCCCTGCCTGCTGTAATAGGTGCACCAAATCCCTATTTGAATCTCGGCCTCAGAGCCAAACAAAACATTAATCCAACCTAGCAAAGCCTGCTTAATACCTAAAGATGAACCTCAGGCTACGGTGTGTGTGTGGCTATTGCAAAATAAAGTGACCTTGTATAATAACTGTAAACTGTAATACCTCCCTGGGTTGCATTTCTCAATTGTCTAGATTTTTCTCTCGATAGAACTCGAAATGGCTAATCTCTGTCTCTCTCTGTCTCTCTCTCTCTCTGTCTCTGTGTCTCTGTCTCTCTCTCTGTCTCTCTGTCTCTCTGTCTCTGTCTGTCTCTGTCTCTCTGTCTCTCTCTGTCTCTGTCTCTCTCCCTCCTTCCCTCCCCCATCTCTCTCTCCCATCTCTCTCCCTCCTTCCCTCCCCCATCTCCCTCCTTCCCTCCCCCTCTCTCCCATCTCTCTCTCCCATCTCTCTCCCTCTCCTCCCCCATCTCCTCTCTCCTCCCTCCCATCTCTCTCTCTCCCATCTCTCTCCCTCCTTCCCTCCCCCATCTCTCTCTCCTTCCCTCTCCCATCTCTCTCTCTCATCTCTTTCCTCTCTCCCCCATCTCTCTCTCCTCTCCCACCTCTTCTCTCTCCCCCATCTCTCTCTCTCTCCTCCCTCTCCCTCTCTCTCCCCCATCTCTCTCTCTCATCTCCCCCATCTCTCTCATCTCCCCTCTCTCATCTCCCATCTCTCTCTCTCTCCCATCTCTCTCTCTCCCCCATCTCTCTCTCTCCCATCTATCTCCCTCCTTCCCTCTCCCATCTCTCTCCCTCCTCCCCTCTCCCATCTCTCTCCCTCCTTCCCTCTCCCATCTCTCTCCCTCCTTCCCTCTCCCATCTCTCCCTCTAGGTGAATGCAGTCTCGTGTGCTGGCAGCGTAGACAACCTGATTGTGTTAGATGCTGAGAAGTATAAGTCTCGGACCCATGCGGTGGCCGATGCAGGGTCTGTCAACATGGGAAGCCCACACAAGTGGAAGGTGGGAGAGCTGGAGTTTGAATCTCTCATGAGGATGCTGGATAACCTGGTGAGTGGTTTACACTGACACAGACACACACACACACACACACTACACACACACACAATCTCCTTTCCCTGCTACACACACACTCCATCCCCCCTCCACACACGGTACTCTACATTACTATATAATGTCATTGCTGTGACAGTGACTCCTAGCTATGCCATATGTGCAACTGGCACTAGCCACCAAGGTCATGGGAGGAAGCAGGGCTACCACCCACGCTACCCAGGCTATGAGTTGACCTGCTGGGCTGGCCCTGTCCCAGGTGCCCCCCTCCTGCCTCTGACCTCCAGGTTGTGTAACTAACAGGGAAATGGAATTCAAGGACAGTGAGTTGGCATCCAACAGATAGTGAACAGTCCTGCCCTCATTTCCTCTGTCATTACTGTTTCTGGGTCATCAACTGGATCTATCACTCCATAAAGTACAGTACATCACTGGTCCAGTGCGGCTGTGCTGGTCCCTGTAGACTTGGGACTGGGTCAGTGATCTATGGTCTGGGCCCTGTAGACTTGGGACTGGGTCAGTGATCTATGGTCTGGGCCCTGTAGACTTGGGACTGGGTCAGTGATCTATGGTCTGGGCCCTGTAGACTTGGGACTGGGTCAGTGATCTATGGTCTGGGCCCTGTAGACTTGGGACTGGGTCAGTGATCTATGGTCTGGGCCCTGTAGACTTGGGACTGGGTCAGTGATCTATGGTCTGGGCCCTGTAGACTTGGGACTGGGTCAGTGATCTATGGTCTGGGCCCTGTAGACTTGGGACTGGGTCAGTGATCTATGGTCTGGGCCCTGTAGACTTGGGACTGGGTCAGTGATCTATGGTCTGGGCCCTGTAGACTTGGGACTGGGTCAGTGATCTATGGTCTGGGCCCTGTAGACTTGGGACTGGGTCAGTGATCTATGGTCTGGGCCCTGTAGACTTGGGACTGGGTCAGTGATCTATGGTCTGGGCCCTGTAGACTTGGGACTGGGTCAGTGATCTATGGTCTGGGCCCTGCTGGAACTCTGACTGGGAGGCTTCATAACAACACCAGATGACTGGGAGCTTACAGCTCCCTTGTGGCCTCTTTCTTGCCTGTCTTTTTCACCTCTTTCCCCTCCTCCCTCTCTTGTCTCCCCAAGTCTCTCTTCTCTAACTGTTTGTCTACTCTCTTCTCACCTCTGTCCTCTGTCTTTTCACCTCTGTCCTCAATGTACTGGAGAGTCAGATCCCTCGTAAAAGGATCAGACACTGCTGATAGAGAGGAAGCTGCATGCCAAGAACCTCATCTGATTCTGTGTTTCCTGAGTCCAGTTGAAAGGTTGAGACTGGTTAAAGTCCAGGATAGTCTGGTATCTGAAAAGGAGGGGACGAGAGATTTTCTCCCCCTAGAAAGAGAGAGGGATTTCAGGGTGAGAGAGATATAGAAAGAGAGAGGGATGGGAAAGAGAAAGAGAAGTCTCCAGGGTGAGAGAGATATAGAAAGAGGGAGGGATGGGTCTCAGGGATCTCCCTTCTCTCTCTGATAGAGAAGAGGGCCCTTGTGGCCAGGGTGATCTTTCTTGCCTGTCTTTTTCACCAGTGATCTAGAAAGAGAGAGGGATGGTCTGGGCCCTCCTCCCTCTCTTGTCTCCCCAAGTCTCTCTTCTCTAACTGTTTGTCTAGCGCTATACAGGGTGAGAGAGATATAGAAAGAGAGAGGGATTTCAGATCTCCTCCCTCTCTCTCTCTCTGATATTGTCACCTCTGTCCTCTGTCTTTTCACCTCTGTCCTCAATGTATCTGGAGAGTCATTACTCAACGGTCTGTGTAGCTGTCCAAAGGGGGCCGCTCCTATCACACAGTCTCGTCTCACACCTCGTAAAACTACTATTTATTATAGTACAGAATATACCAGAATAACACGTTTCACAACACCGTGGCAGATACCTCTGATATGGAGAGGAAGCTGCATGCCAAGAACCTCATCTGATTCTGATTCTGTGTTTCCTGAGTCCAGTGAGAGTCAGATAGAGAAAGGTGCGCTATACAGGGTGAGGGATGAAAGAGAAAGAAAGAGAAGTTGAAGGTTGAGTGGGAAAGAGAAAGAGAAGTCAGATCTCCGAACACCTGGTTAAAGTCTATATCTGATTGACACTGACAGGATAGTCTGGTATCGATGAAAAGGAGAAAGGAGGAGCGCTATACAGGGTGAGAGAGATATAGAAAGAGAGAGGGAGAGAGAAGTCAGATAGAAGAGAGGGATGGGAAAGATAAAGTCAGATAGAGAAGAGGAGCGCTATACAGGGTGAGAGAGATATAGAAAGAGAGAGGGATGGGAAAGAGAAGTCAGATAGAGAAGAGGAGCGCTATACAGGGTGAGAGAGATATAGAAAGAGAGAGGGATGAAAGAAAGAGAAGTCAGAGAAGAGATGAGAGAGAGATAGAAAGAGAGAGGGATAGAAGTCAGATAGAGAAGAGGGATGGGATATAGAAAGAGAGAGGGATCAAGTCAGATAGAGAAGAGGAGCGCTATACAGGGTGAGAGAGATATAGAAAGAGAGAGGGATGGGAAAAAGAAGTCAGATAGAGAAGAGGAGCGCTATACAGGGTGAAAGAGAGAGGGATATAGAAAGAGAGAGGGATAGAAAGAGAGAGGGATGGGAAAGAGAAGTCAGATAGAAGAGGAGCGCTATACAGGGTGAGAGAGATATAGAAAGAGAGGGATGGGAAAGAGAAAGAGAAGTCAGATAGAGAAGAGCTATACAGGGTGAGAGAGATATAGAAAGAGAGAGGGATGGGAAAGAGAAAGAGAAGTCAGATAGAGAAGAGGAGCGCTATACAGGGTGAGAGAGATATAGAAAGAGAGAGGGATGGGAAAGAGAAGTCAGATAGAGAAGAGAAGTCAGATAGAGAAGAGGAGAGAAGTATACAGGGTGGTGAGAGAGATATAGAAAGAGAGAGGGATGGGAAAAGAGAGAAGTCAGATAGAGAAGAGGAGCGCTATACAGGGTGAGAGAGAGATAGAAAGAGAGAGGGATGGGAAAGAGAAAGAGAGTCAGATAGAGAAGAGGAGCGCTATACAGGGTGAGAGAGATATAGAAAGAGAGAGGGATGGGGGAAAGAGAAGTCAGATAGAGAAGAGAAGTCAGATAGAGAAGAGGAGCGCTATACAGGGTGCTATAGAGAGAGATATAGAAGAGGGATGGGAAGAGAAGTCAGATAGAGAAAGCTATACAGGGTGAGAGATAGAAAGAGAAAGGGATGGGAAAAGAGAAGTCAGATAGAGAAGAGAGATATAGAGAAAGAGAAGTCAGATAGAGAAAGAGCGCTATACAGGGTGAGAGAGATATAGAAAGAGAGAGGGATGGGAAAAGAAAGAGAAGTCAGATAGAGAAGAGGAGCGCTATACAGGGTGAGAGAGATATAGAAAGAGAGAGGGAGAAGTCAGATAGAGAAGAAGCTATCAGGGTGAGAGAGAGATAGAGAAGAGGAGTCGCTATACAGGGTGAGAGAGATATAGAAAGAGAGAGGGATGGGAAAGAGAAAGAGAAGTCAGATAGAGAAGAGGAGCGCTATACAGGGTGAGAGAGATATAGAAAGAGAGAGGGATGGGAAAGAGAAAGAGAAGTCAGATAGAGAAGAGGAGCGCTATACAGGGTGAGAGAGATATAGAAAAGAGAGGATGGGATGGGAAGTCAGATAAGAAGAAGTCAGATAGAGAAGAGGTCAGATAGAGAAGAGGAGCGCTATACAGGGTGAGAGAGATATAGAAAGAGAGAGGGATGGGAAAGAGAAAGAGAAGTCAGATAGAGAAGAGGAGCGCTATACAGGGTGAGAGAGATATAGAAAGAGAGAGGGATGGGAAAGAGAAAGAGAAGTCAGAAAGAAGAAGCTATACAGGGTGAGAGAGATATAGAAAGAGAGGGATGGGATGAGAAAGAGAAGTCAGATAGAGAAGAGGAGCGCTATACAGGGTGAGAGAGATATAGAAAGAGAGAGGGATGGGAAAGAGAAAGAGAAGTCAGATAGAGAAGAGGAGCGCTATACAGGGTGAGAGATATAGAAAGAGAGAGGGATGGGAAAGAAAGAGAAGTCAGATAGAGAAGAGGAGCGCTATACAGGGTGAGAGAGAGATATAGAAAGAGAGAGGGATGGGAAAGAGAAAGATAGAGAGAAGTCAGATAGAGAGGGAGAGGAGCGCTATACAGGGTGAGAGAGAGATATAGAGATAGAGAGAGGGCTATACATGAGGAAGAGAGAAGTCAGATAGAGAAGAGGAGCGCTATACAGGGTGAGAGAGAGATATAGAAAGAGAGAGGGATGGGAAAGAGAAAGAGAAGTCAGATAGAGAAGAGGAGCGCTATACAGGGTGAGAGAGAGATATAGAAAGAGAAGAGATATAGAAAGAGGGGAAGAGAGGAGCGCTATACAGGGTGAGAGAGAGATAGAAAGAGAGAGAGGGATGGGAAAGAGTCAGATAGAAGAGAGGAGCGCTATACAGGGTGAGAGAGATATAGAAAGAGAGAGGGAGGAAGAAGTCAGATGAACACACTATCCATTGTCCATGGATGAAAGGAAGTCCCCTCTGGCTGCACATCATCCTTTTTCCATTCTCCCACAGCTAGGAATCATGGGATAGTGAAAGAGGGATGGGAAAGAGAAGTCAGATAGAGAAGAGGTGCGCTATACAGGGTGAGAGAGATCTAGAAAGAGAGAGGGATCTTTCCATTCTCCCACAGCTAGGAATCATGGGATAGTGGCCGGAGACTGTGTGTCCCCCTCTCTCTCTCTCTCTCTCTTTCCGTTTTCCTTAGTGACAGAGGCGGTAGTTTTGAGTCCAGAGCTCTGTCCAAATAATAAGGGTGGGACAGAGACACAAACTACATTCCTATGGAGTGAGGATTCTACAGAGAGGACTTGCACTATTGAAAATGAACTCTAGATGAATGGGGAGATCAAAAGCTTGACAACATGTTGTTCCACGACTAAAGAGTCTTCTTTCCTACCACTTATCCCTCGTCTTCCTCTCTGGGGACTTAGAAACTTTGTGGAAAATAATAACTATACAAATGGAATCTGATTTGTAGATGGACATTTCTGTCGTTGGTTTGTTTGGCCATACAGGGCTGCCGAACTAAACACACTATGTACATGAGATCTGGTCGATTGATTGATTGATTTCTGTGTCCTTTTCCCCACAGGGCTACCGGACTGGCTATGCTTACCGCCACCCCATCGTTCGGGAGAAGCCTCGGCACAAGTCCGACGTGGAGATCCCGGCCACGGTGACGGCGTTCATGTTCGAGGAGGAGGAGGGCGCCGCGCGGCTGCCGTTTAAGTTCCTCCAGCAGAGACAGGCCAGGGAGAAGACACGCTGGCTCAACAGCCCCAACAGTTATATGAAGGTTAACGTGGCGGCCGTGGACGAACGCACCAGGACCATGGTCAGTACTCATACTGTAGGGAGGGTTAACACTCTATATAAACACACCAGGACCATGGTCAGTACTCATACTGTAGGGATGGTTAACACACCAGGACCATGGTCAGTACTCATACTGTAGGGATGGTTAACACACCAGGACCATGGTCAGTACTCATACTGTAGGGATGGTTAACGCACCAGGACCATGGTCAGTACTCATACTGTAGGGAGGGTTAACACACCAGGACCATGGTCAGTACTCATACTGTAGGGATGGTTAACACACCAGGACCATGGTCAGTACTCATACTGTAGGGATGGTTAACACACCAGGACCATGGTCAGTACTCATACTGTAGGGATGATTAACCCTCTATATAAACACACCAGGACCATGGTCAGTACTCATACTGTAGGGAGGGTTAACACACCAGGACCATGGTCAGTACTCATACTGTAGGGATGGTTAACACACCAGGACCATGGTCAGTACTCATACTGTAGGGAGGGTTAACACACCAGGACCATGGTCAGTACTCATACTGTAGGGAGGGTTAACACACCAGGACCATGGTCAGTACTCATACTGTAGGGATGATTAACCCTCTATATAAACACACCAGGACCATGGTCAGTACTCATACTGTAGGGAGGGTTAACACTCTATATAAACACACCAGGACCATGGTCAGTACTCATACTGTAGGGAGGGTTAACACACTATATAAACACACCAGGACCATGGTCAGTACTCATACTGTAGGGAGGGTTAACACTCTATATAAACACACCAGGACCATGGTCAGTACTCATACTGTAGGGAGGGTTAACACTCTATATAAACACACCAGGACCATGGTCAGTACTCATACTGTAGGGAGGGTTAACACACTATATAAACACACCAGGACCATGGTCAGTACTCATACTGTAGGGAGGGTTAACACTCTATATAAACACACCAGGACCATGGTCAGTACTCATACTGTAGGGAGGGTTAACACTCTATATAAACACACCAGGACCATGGTCAGTACTCATACTGTAGGGAGGGTTAACACTCTATATAAACACACCAGGACCATGGTCAGTACTCATACTGTAGGGAGGGTTAACACTCTATATAAACACACCAGGACCATGGTCAGTACTCATACTGTAGGGAGGGTTAACACACTATATAAACACACCAGGACCATGGTCAGTACTCATACTGTAGGGAGGGTTAACACACTATATAAACACACCAGGACCATGGTCAGTACTCATACTGTAGGGAGGGTTAACTGTAGGGATGATTAACTCTATATAAACACACCAGGACCATGGTCAGTACTCATACTGTAGGGAGGGTTAACACACTATATAAACACACCAGGACCATGGTCAGTACTCATACTGTAGGGAGGGTTAACACTCTATATAAACACACCAGGACCATGGTCAGTACTCATACTGTAGGGAGGGTTACCATGGTCAGTACTCATATATAAACTCTATATAAACACACCAGGACCATGGTCAGTACTCATACTGTAGGGAGGGTTAACACTCTATATAAACACACCAGGACCATGGTCAGTACTCATACTGTAGGGAGGGTTAACACACTATATAAACACACCAGGACCATGGTCAGTACTCATACTGTAGGGAGGGTTAACACTCTATATAAACACACCAGGACCATGGTCAGTACTCATACTGTAGGGAGGGTTAACACACTATATAAACACACCAGGACCATGGTCAGTACTCATACTGTAGGGAGGGTTAACACACTATATAAACACACCAGGACCATGGTCCGTACTCATACTGTAGGGAGGGTTAACACTCTATATAAACACACCAGGACCACACTCATACTGTAGGGAGGGTTAACACACCAGGACCATGGTCAGTACTCATACTGTAGGGAGGGTTAACACTCTATATAAACACACCAGGACCATGGTCAGTACTCATACTGTAGGGAGGGTTAACACACTATATAAACACACCAGGACCATGGTCAGTACTCATACTGTAGGGAGGGTTAACACACTATATAAACACACCAGGACCATGGTCAGTACTCATACTGTAGGGAGGGTTAACACTCTATATAAACACACCAGGACCATGGTCAGTACTCATACTGTAGGGAGGGTTAACACACTATATAAACACACCAGGACCATGGTCAGTACTCATACTGTAGGGAGGGTTAACACTCTATATAAACACACCAGGACCATGGTCAGTACTCATACTGTAGGGAGGGTTAACACTCTATATAAACACACCAGGACCATGGTCAGTACTCATACTGTAGGGAGGGTTAACACTATATAAACACACCAGGACCATGGTCAGTACTCATACTGTAGGGAGGGTTAACACACTATATAAACACACCAGGACCATGGTCAGTACTCATACTGTAGGGAGGGTTAACACACTATATAAACACACCAGGACCATGGTCAGTACTCATACTGTAGGGAGGGTTAACACACTATATAAACACACCAGGACCATGGTCTGTACTCATACTGTAGGGAGGGTTAACACTATATAAACACACCAGGACCATGGTCTGTACTCATACTGTAGGGAGGGTTAACACTCTATATAAACACACCAGGACCATGGTCAGTACTCATACTGTAGGGAGGGTTAACACACCAGGACCATGGTCAGTACTCATACTGTAGGGAGGGTTAACACTCTATATAAACACACCAGGACCATGGTCAGTACTCATACTGTAGGGAGGGTTAACACTCTATATAAACACACCAGGACCATGGTCTGTACTCATACTGTAGGGAGGGTTAACACACTATATAAACACACCAGGACCATGGTCTGTACTCATACTGTAGGGAGGGTTAACACTCTATATAAACACACCAGGACCATGGTCAGTACTCATACTGTAGGGAGGGTTAACACTCTATATAAACACACCAGGACCATGGTCAGTACTCATACTGTAGGGAGGGTTAACAGGACCATGGTCTCATATAGGGAAACACACCAGGACCATGGTCAGTACTCATACTGTAGGGAGGGTTAACACACCAGGACCATGGTCAGTACTCATACTGTAGGGAGGGTTAACACACTATATAAACACACCAGGACCATGGTCCGTACTCATACTGTAGGGAGCCAATCTGACTGTCCCTGAGACACAATCTGGTGAATCCTTATATGAGACTGCCCTCTTCTGGTATGTTAGAGAATTACATATTTGTGATATTAATATAATAATATAATAATATAATATAATATAAAATAATATATAATAATATAATGACTCAGAAAGGAATACCAGCAAGTTCACCATGGCTACGTTTACACAGGCAGCCCAATCTTTCCACTAAATAGTCTTTTGATCAATCACTTTGATCTTTTCACATCAGATCTTTTTCAGAGCTGCTCTGATTGGTCAAAAGCAATTTATGAAAAAAATATCAGAATTGGGCTGCCTTTCCCTCCAGCTGAACTAGACAGATTGGTCTATGTCTGATTGGTCTTTGTCTGATTGGTCTATGTTTTTGTATTTTCTGTTCTCCACAGTGGATGAAGTCTGAGGAAGGTGGCAACAGCAGTGGCACTCCAATCCGGATCGAGGACCCCAATCAGTTTGTCCCTATGAACACCAACCCTAGTGAGGTGCTAGAGAAGAGAAACCGAGTAAGTCACAGATCTAGGATCAGCTACCCTCCATACATCTTAACCATAAACTGACCCTGGAGCACTAAGGCCAACTTCAACTTAACTCCTCTCTGTCCGCTCCTTCTCTGCCTGGTTGTGTAGCTGTAAGTGATGTCACTGTTATGTCCTATCACAGATCAGAGAGCAGAACCGATTCGACATGATGACGTCCGGACCTCGCTCTCACCACCTGGCAGGCATCCCATTGGACGAACCTCGAATGGTGAGCGGCAACTCGGTGTGACAAGCCAATATATCTGTTGCCACTTGGCCTGAAGTCCTGTTGGTGATACATCCATAACAGTGTCATAAACAACAACTAAAGTATTTCAATATTTATTTCAATATATGACAGTCTTTTGAATTAAATGGTATATAAGGCAGTCTGTAAACTGTGATGCTTCAGGATTTTGCGAAGTAAACCATATCATCCAGGCGAGACAGGCTGAGCTATTTGTTATTGCGTTTGCCAACCTTGACCAGTAGGTGGGGCTAATGACATGTATTGTTGAGAACCAGAAATACACATCTCCATGGCTCTGGGATTCTGTCATGACATCTGTCCGTCAAAGTGCCAACTTTGGTGAATAACTTAATCCTTTTGGATCTTCTTGGCAGCGTTTTGGTGATTGGTATCATCTCATAGCGAGGGAATAACACAATCCAGGTCTCTCTGCCTGTTATCAGAGTTGAGATGTAACTGATCAGTGTGAGATTTGATCACTTCTGAAATATTGTTCCCCTACATGGTGTATGTCATGTGTTGAAGGATCAGCCAGTCCGTGTGAAGGTAATGTCTCTACAGGCTGAATACTACAGTGTGCAGTGTGTTAGTGCATTTCTGTTTCACCTGTTTGTCCTCTCAGTTGCTGTCCTGTTCGGTCACATCATCACTGTCTGTGTGTTTCTGGAGGTGGGGGTGAAGTGGAGTGTTTACGCATGATAGTGCATTCCACCAATGAATGACCTACTTCCTTATGTCACCAAATGTGTGTTGTGCATGTTCTGATGTGGTTGTGCCAGAACACCATTCATATTTGACAGTTTCCCTTCATCATTGTTTTTCCCTGTTGGTAAGTCATTTGAAAGTATTGGCGTGTGTTTGTGTGATATGCCCATTTCTATTGAATGGTGTGTTAGTTGTTGTGTTTTACGATGAACTGGCATTAGTGTACTCTGGTCCTCATCTGGGAATGGATCTGTCCATGGGGAGTCTGGGGAGTCTGATGTTAACTCCTCTCTCTCTCTCTCTCTCTCTCTCTCTCTCTCTCTCTCTCTCTCTCTCTCTCTCTCTCTCTCTCTCTCTCTCTCTCTCTCTCTCTCTCTCTCTCTCTCTCTCTCTCTCTCTCTCTCTCTCTCTCTCTCTCTCTCTCTCTCTCTCTCTCTCTCTCTCTCTCTCTCTCTTTCTCTCTCTCTCTCTCTCTCTCTCTCTCTCTCTCTCTTCTCTCTCTCTTTCTCTTTCCTCTCTCCCTCTCTCTCTCTCTCTCTTTCTTCTCTCCCTCTCTCTCTCTCTCTCTCTCTCTCTCTCTCTTTCTTCTCCCCTCTCTCTCTCTCTTTCTTCTCCCCCTCTCTCTCTCTCTTTCTCTCCCCCTCTCTCTCTCTCTCTCTCCTCTCTCTCTCTCTCTCTCTCTCTCTCTCTCTCTCTCTTCTCCCTCTCTCTCTCTCTCTCTTCTCCCCTCTCTCTCTCTTTCTTCTCTCCCTCTCTCTCTCTCTTCCTCTCTGTCTCTCTCTCTCTCTCTCTTTCTTCTCTCTCCTCTCTCTCTCTCTCTTTCTTCTCCCCTCTCTCTCTTCTCTCTTCTCCTCTCTCTCTCTCTCTCTCTCTCTCTCTCTCTCTCTCTTCTCTCTCTCTCTCTCTCTCTCTCTCTCTCTCCTCTCCTCTCTTTCTTTCTCTCTCTCTCTCTCTTTCTTCTCCCTCTGTCTCTCCTCTCTTTCTCTCCTCTCTCTCTCTATCCCACCTCTCTCTCTCTTCTCTCTCTCCCTCTCCATCCCTCTCTCTTCTATCCTCTCTCTCCACTCTCTCTCCCTCCATTCTCTCTCTTCTATCCTCTCTCTCCACTCTCTCCCTCCATTCTCTCTCTCCCTCCATTCTCTCTCTTCCTCCATTCTCTCTCTTCTATCCTCTCTCTCTCCACTCTCTCTCTTTTCTCCTCTCTCTCCTCTCTCTCCTCTCTCTCCACTCTCTCTTCTTCTCTCTCTCCACTCTCTCCCTCCATTCTCTCTCCCCCTCCATTCTCTCTCTCCAGCCCTATGTGGCATCAGAGGATGACCAGATGGTTCCTCTACCTCCTAACCCCTTCAGTCAGCTGTCTGAGAAAGAGATGGACGAATACACGATGAACGTAGAGAAGAGACAGCTGGGACTGAGTGGTAAGAGAGAGTCACACAGAGAAGTCACACTCATACAGAACCACAGAGAAACACACACACCCATACAGAACCACAGAGAAACACACATACACACACCCATACAGAACCACAGAGAAACACACACCCATACAGAACCACAGAGAAATACACACCAGCCATCTATCCTACCATGTTATACACAAGTCAAATGAGTAGTATTCCACTCCAGTCAAAACTGCTACTACTTTCATAGACAGTCCGATAACAAGGAATTGTCAATGGCTTGGAGCCCCATTTCAGCCAATCAGATTGCAGATGTCTCCGAACCCGTTTTATAAGCCACAACACCATTTATAGTGAGAGTTGTTCCTGATCTTGCAGTCAAGATGGTAAAACCCCTGCCTGTAGTAACGTGTGTGTGCAGCAGGGAACCATCCCTACATCCTATGACTAAGGCGGCCAACAGAACAGACAGACTGGCCCACAGCAGGTTTTCACACCCACTGTATGAGTGGGCCCGGTTGCCATGACACCATCCACCCCCCTATCCCCACCTACTCTACACCAGTCCAATCTGGATTCCATATTATGCTCCTTATAGAATGTTCTCATGCTCCTTCTAGAATGTTCCTCTGCATGTCTGTGCTCACAGTAATACTGTGTGCTGCTATGTATACTATGATGTTGTGTATAGAATGTCTGTCTGTAATGTTACTGCTAGAACTCCACTGTGATAATGAATGGGGTTTTTGGAGTATCACTGTATTGATGTGTACTTATAAACTAATAGTATCTGATGAATGACCTGGTGGTTAAATGAACCACGTTAACCCCTTAGATTCCTCACAGTATGTACTGTACGACCACTACGTTCCATGTACCCTAACGTAGCCTGGTCCCAGATCTGTTTGTGCTGTCTTGCCTCTAACATGTGTGTCAACACTAATCTCTCACCCCCAAACCCTCACTTCCCTCTCTCACCCCCCCCCCCAAACCCTACTCCTACCAATCCACTCCCTCACCCTTACCCCTCAACCCAAACTCTCTCACCCCCTGACCCCTTTCTCTCACCCCTTCAACCCTCATCCCAAACCCTCTCCCCCTCCTCACCCCCTGACCCCTTACTCCCACCCCTTCAACCCTCATCCCAAACCCTCACCCACTCCTGCAGATGACGAGCACGACCTAACCTCCAACGACGCTTCCACTCTCTCTCAGTCTCTGTCCCAAACTCAGTCCCCGCAAATAACTCCAGCTAAAGAAGGTATCACACAGATAGAGAACGTTGTGAAATGTGTTTGTTTGTGTGCGTTTCATCAGAACAGGCTTTGCTAAGGTTGTGCTGTGTTTTATTATGTCAAAAACACATTCTACATTCCTTTGGTTCCACTTTAACCTCAAATGTTATAATAGGTAATAGATATAATAACACAATTATATGGAAACCTACTGCATTGCTATTGTGTAATCAACTTTACGATGTTTAATCAGTACCAATTCTATAGTGTCTTACTTCCTCTTAATCATTAACAATGACTCAGTTTTACTTCCTGTAGTAACTACTTCCTGTCCCTTTGAACAACAAACACCAACACCACGTAACTACAGAGCACAGTAGCCATCAACACAGCTCCCCACAGCAAACTGCTCCGTGTGTGTGTGTGTGTGCGTGCGACACAATTCATGACACAGTTTTTGACTTAAGTCAACCAGTTCTTCTCTTGTGGGGGCCAAGTCGGGTCGATTGTTGCTCAACAACCTCTTATGATGTCACACGTTGGTTCATTGTAGTACATTGAAATGCTCTTGTAATAGAACAGTGGCACAGTGCTTGTAAAGAACCCTCTTCGTGTGGTAACTGGATCCCCGTACAGTACATAGTCACGGTCACATTAACATTGGCTGTGAAATGCACTTTATTGAAAAAGGTGATCATTGAACTTGTGTTGATTAGTTAACAGATACCAGCTGTAACAGATTTCAGATAGGGTAGGTGACATCAGGTGACACCCTCTCCGAGGTTGCTCTTGGTTCATGGTAAATGTAGCACCTAGGGTTGCAATTTCCCCAAAATTCCCAGGTTTTCCAGAAATCCCGGTTGGAAGATTCCCAGATTCCCTGGTTATTTCTTCCTGATTCCAGGGTCTTCCAACCAGGATTTCTGGAAAACCTGGGAATTTGGAAAGTATCCGAAGTAGCACCTGAACGTATTTTGTGGTCAAACAACATAGTATAAGGTCTGTAGCAGACACAGAATCAGGTTTATTGTTGTGGGGTTGGTGGTGGTCTACCCTGTCTGACCTCTGACCCCTCTCCCCTGCTCTTTCCAGAGAACCACACGATGCAGAACGGCAAGGATGGCGGCGACCATGAGGTGAACGACGAGCTGAGCAAAAGGGTCAGTCAGCTGACCACCAGCGTGGAGAGCATTGAGGTCAAGGTCCGCAGCGGCGAGAAGATCGAAGACTCCGCCCTCTCCCCCGAGAGCTCGCCCTCCAAGTCCCCCAACAAGAAGAAGAAGAAGTTCCGCACTCCCTCCTTCCTCAAGAAGAACAAAAAAAAAGAGAAAATGGAGGCCTAGTGAAAGAGAGATGGAGGGAGTGATATTAAAGCCTATATACAGATTAAGAAGAAAGAGGGGACCCCTCTTATTTTTATTTTTTTGTCTGTTTTTATTTTAGTTTTGTTTTTGTCAGTGTCCTCTTTTGTCATTTTTTTTTTAAAGATTTTATTTTGATTGTATTTTTTAACATTGTTCTTTTAAGTTAACATTTTTTAGACTTGCGCGAAAAGTGATGAATTGCGTTGAGGATTCTCTGCCTGGAAGTGAAGGCTCATTGATTTGGGAAGGTGAGGACTAAAATGATAAAGCTGCAACGACTGACTCCTCCCCCATGTTCAATATTTACTGCTATTGGCTGATTATGTTATTTCTTCTCTGCCATTGGCTAATTGTTGATTATGGAATTAGAATCAGCCAATCGTATTCCTTGCTTCATGATCTCCAGCCGACACTGGCGGGTCTCGATATGCATCAGTGGTATTATTAAACTGCACAATATGGCGACTAGCTAGCGTATGGAAACGCTTTCCGACCTTTATGGTAACCATAACAACCACCATGTTCTTTTCACTTAGATTTTCTCCTCATATGAGGTCTGCTTCTTCAATACATAGAGGACTGAAATCAGAGAGGCCACAAAGAAATAGTCAGACTGGAAAACTGGTTTTGAGATGGTTTTAAATTTACAGGTTTTCTTTCTTTCACTCTTGCTTCTTGTTTTCGCTTTCTCTCTCTGCCTCTCGCTTCGTTTTTCTCTTTCATCCCTCTTTTTATTGCTCCTCTTCCTCCTCCTCTCTCACCTTCTGTTAAAGTGAATCTATCTTTACATTACCTAGCTCTCTTCTAGTCGACCTCCGACCTTCATCTGTTGTTCACCACTGATTCACTATAAACTCACCATTTTTTTTATTGTCCTCTCCTCTTAATAATTTCATTTTTATTTTGCCAAACTAAAAGGAATAAAAAAACAATCACGTTTTAGTGAAGAATCATCATTTATATACTTTTTAATCTCATTTAGATTATAAAAACGTCATCTCATTGAATAATATTACATTGTAGTTTTTTTATTGAACACAGTTTGGTAGTAGTCATCTCACTCAGTTTTGTGCTCAGTTCTATACTTTTACAGAGAAATACAAGATGTTACGCATGTTTTTGCAAGAATCTGAATTTATATGGCTGACTACGTTGCTCTAGTGTTGCCTGCAGGTTTCTCTCAAATTATATTCTTGTTCAGATTACAAAAAGTACTCTATAACTGAGATATATGGAAACTGGATATGTTGGGTATAGATTTTTAACTATATATTTAGTATTTTATTGTGCTGCACTTTTACTGTGGACGGACTATAACACAATGTAGTTGCAGGTGGTTTCTACTATGAAGGAGATTCTAGAAGCAGAAGAACCAATAGGATCTGTAGAAGCAAGAAAGTAGATGGCAGGAGCAGAGTATGGAAGATCCACTTTAGGTTGTGGAAAGTGAGTTGTTTCCGAAGAAATAGATCTAGATTTGTGTCACGCTTGAAAAAAATATTATTTCTCAGTTAAAAAAACAACAAAATTAATAAAACAGGTCCCAAAATACAAAAAGTATCTTCAGTTATAAAATGTAAAAAATCATGGGCCTTGAGCGTGGAACTGGCGCCGTTGTTGCTATGGTGTATTTTGTGTGTGATTTTTTTTTATGCCTTATACCATATTTTTCTCCTATATTGTAAATCATGAGACAAGGGTTGAGAATCTTATCCTGCCCGCACCCGGGTGTCAAATTTAGCAGGAGTGCTCCCCGGATTGTCATTAGGCCTCTTATAAGTCACCTCTATGTCATGCCTATGACTGCTCATAAGACCACTTTGACAGCTCATAGTTGTCTAGACGCTGTTTGCGTAGCCTCTAGTCTTTCTCTTTAGTTTCTCTTTTATTTGCTTCTCAACAGCTCCTTTCACGACGTTGTCGGTTGTGGAAACTGGAACTCGTGTTATTTCTGTAGAAGATATAAATCATGGACGAGTGATGACTAAGTGGCATATAGACACAGAGTAACACAGATAATATAGATATGTACCAATATCCCAGCTAGCAATGTGAACTATTGGATTTGGAACATTGAGAGGGAGGGAAGGAGAGTGGGATGAGGCGAGAGAAGGAGAGAGGGAGGGAAGGAGAGTGGGGTGGGGCGAGAGAAGGAGAGAGGGATGGAAGGAGAGAAGGAGAGTGGGATGGGGCGAGAGAAGGAGAGAGGGATGGAAGGAGAGAAGGAGAGTGGGATGGGGCGAGAGAAGGAGAGAGGGATGGAAGGAGAGAAAGAGAGTAGGATGGAAGGAGAGAAGGAGAGTGGGATGGGGCGAGAGAAGGAGAGAGGGATTGAAGGAGAGTGGGATGGGGCGAGAGGAGGAGAGAGGGATGAAATGAGGGAAGGAGAGAGGCACATCTTTAGCTGTGTAAATAGCCCTATCATCTGTCTCACAGCAGAGTTGGGCTTTTTGGTCTCACAGTCACATAAACAGCTGGAAAAAGGGGTTGAGGTGTGAGTTTTAGAAAATGTGAAAGTGTATGTGTGGGGTGGGGTTTTAGGGAGAACTATGACGTCAACACACCATGTTTTTAGAATCACAATTGTACCCATTTTTTCATACCATTTCTCCTTTTTGACACAGTTCTTATTTTTCATCTTTCCATTTGTATCAGACAGGTTTTCAGTTCAGTCTTTTTCGTTTCCCAAGTACTCGGTTTCTCCTTCCTTATTAACCATGTACAGTACGAGCGTTGACAAGCCGCTCTCAGATGGATTGAATTTGCATTTGCGTTCTTTTGTTTACTTTTCTCTCCCATCTACCGACCGTTTGCACCATTGTTTTCACTAACTAATGCCTCTGTCCACCATTTTGTTTCTGTTGATAAAAAAAAAGAAAGGATCGCTTTAGCATGCAAGTAATGAGCCAAGCCTGACCTGTGACCTGTGAACAAAGATCCTATTAGAAATGGTTCTTCTATAATGGAGTTGCTTTCAGATGTGTTGCTAATCAGTGTGAATTCACAAAATAAAACTGTATTTTAAGAAACGGAAGCTTTATTTTTCATTTCCATGTCTTGTTAAACTGATTGAAGTGGCGGACTCCTTTTATGGAGTCATTTTAGTGCCAGAAGAAATTGAATTCCGATTCAATTTATTTTGGCGCAAAAATCACACTGTCATCACCTACAATCCACGTTCATGAACACTTGTATCATTCTTCCAACTGTCTGTCTTTATGTTGAACATAATCCATCCACAATCATTTTAAGTTGAACTCGTAACCAAAAAGATTCAGTATATGGGGGACGCAATCAAATATATTGTACGGTTTCTGAAAGTTGTTTGTCGGTGTACTGATATTATCCTGTGAATACAGAACCAGAATACACACCTATTATGCAGGTTCTAATGATATATAGAGAACATTGTCCGTATGAAAGATGAGCGACTGTCAAATTATGCAAAATCACCTTCGGTGTAAAACCTGGAGGCCAGAAGCATATGTCCAGACATTATACTGAGACGTAGTGGAGGTGATGGAGAAGCTACTGAACAAATCTAAAGTTTCAACCAACCAACCATTATATAGCACAGAGCAAGTGACATATATTTTGTAATATATATATGTATGTATTGATAATACACAGGATAACGTCCATATGGCTGCATGTATGTTTGTTGTTGCTTGGCTGTGTGGGAAAGAGAGGGGACGTGTGGGACGATAGCAAAGGCACAAATAGGACATCTTGAAAAGAAGGACCTAAACTACTGACTTGACTGCGATCCACCATGATATTTGTTCTCTGACACGCCTAGTTGTATGTGTATCTGTCACATGTAATGTGTACGCATCACCTCCAAAGAGACTCTGACAAACCTTCTAGAACTGGCACTGAACCGAATCCATCCACGAGCTCCTTTCACGCTGATGTTAACCAATTACAGTGCACAGCGTTGACGCAAAATGCCGACTTTATTGCACGGTAAACATGGGACTGTTAGTGGAGTTGTTGGGGGTGGGGGGGTGTGCCGTTGTGCCTTGACTGCATTTTTCCTCTGCAAATAAATAAAATCTAAAATATACATGCAACTCATGACTTTATGTGCTTCCTAAATCCGACTGGGAGTGTGTGTGGGGGAGGGGAGAGTAGAGTACAGCAACATTACCGTTCTCTTCTCCTCTCACCCTCTTCCCTTCAGTGTTCCCTTCTGTGATTGTGGACAGAAATCATTGCATTGAACTCTGACCCTGACGTTAATGAGTGTGATTTGAAAGTGCCACTGTGTTGAGTAAATGTAGACTTTGCTGCACTGAACATTAAAGGCCTGCGAACAAGTCAAGAGTTCTGATGCTGGGATGTCCGTAGTTCATCCAACCCGTCAGCGGACACGTGTGTAGTGTACCATCCTCAGACCAACTCGTTGCCTAATGCTTGGATATCTGCATTATCTTCATGCAGTGAGATAAACACGGCTTAGTCTGGTTATGAGCCACATGGGAGGGATATATGCCACAGGAGGTTGGTGGCACCTTAATTAGGGAGGCGGGCTCGTGGTAATGGCTGGAGTGGAATGGTATCGAATACATCAAACACTTGGGTTGATGCCATTCCATTCACTCCGTTCCAGACATTGTTATCCACCGTCCTCCCCTCAGCAGCCACCACTGATATATACTGTATATACACATATCAAATATTACTGGACACACTGACACTCGATGAGGGAACCAGGGGGGGGGGTCACGGTGCTGTGGTGTCTGTTGAGGGTAGCACCCAAACAATGGCCTCTGTTGACCAGTTCCACACAGTCATACAGTAGCATATGGGGAGGGGGGGCTAGCCCACTGTCCTACTAGTACATGTCATTGGGGGGTCTATTGAGGGAAGCTGTTAAGTGTCTACTGAAGTCCATACTATAGATGTTATGAATGGGGATACTTTGCTAGCACGTGTCAACATGTCATGTGGGAGGGGGGGCTAGCCTATTGTCCTACTAGTCCATGTCATGTGGGAGGGGGGGCTAGCCTACTGTCCTACTAGTCCATGTCATGTGGGAGGGGGGGCTAGCCTACTGTCCTACTAGTCCATGTCATGTGGGAGGGGGCTAGCCTACTGTCTATTCAGAAGGGAGGGGTCTATTCAGTAGAATCATCTTGTTAGTGGTCCCTTGTTCCTCCATATTCATCTGAGTGGTGCCTGGCCTTCTGTAGATGCTACTATGTTAATGCAAACCCGTGTCATGGGGGGAAGGGGTGGCAGTCCAAAAATTCAGCCCCACAAATGTACGTAGAACTGTGTGTGTGTGTGTGTCTGTGTGTGTATCATGTCGACTCCCCCTGGCTGTGCAACCATCTGGATGAGCCCCGGCTCATGGTTGTGACACTCACAGCACGACTCTGTCTGGAGAACAGAAGCACAGGGGCACTGCCTCTCACCCCCCTGTACCCCCCCCGCCCCCAGTTCTCTATCCCCGCACTATAGGAAACCCCCTGTACCCCCTCTATCCCTCTCTAGTATCCCCCTGGCTGTGCAACCATCCCCTGGATGACCCCTCTATCCCTCTCATGGTTGTGACACTCACAGCATCCGACTCTGTCTGGAGAACATCCCTCTCTAGTATCCCCCAACTCTCTAACCCCTCTATCCCCTCTAGTATCCCTCTCTACCCCCTCTTCCTCCCCTCTATCCGCCCTCTCACCCCCTACCCCCCCTATCCCTCCCCAGTTCTCTATCCCCTCACTATAGGAAACCCCCTATACCCCCTCTATCCCTCTCTAGTATCCGGTCCCCTCTCTCTACCCCCTCTATCCCTCTCTAGTATCTGGTCCCCTCTCTCTACCCACTCAATAACCCCTCTCACTATATCCCCTCACCTCTCTCTCTATCCTCTCTTTCCCCAACCTCTACCCCCTCTATCCCTCTCTAGTATCCGTTCCCCTTTCTCTAACCCCTCTATCCCTCTCTAGTACCCCCTCTATCCCTCTCTAGTATCCGGTAACCCCCTATCCCTCTCTAGTATCCGGTCCCCCCCTACCCCCTATCCCTCTCTAGTATCCGGTCCCCTCTCTCTAACCCCCCCTCTATCCCTCTCCCCTAGTATCCAGTATCCGGTCCCCTCTCTCTAACCCCCTATCCCTCTCTAGTATCCCCCCTCTACCCCCTCTATCCCTCTCTAGTATCCGGTCCCCTCTCTACCCACTCAATAATCCGGTCCCCCTCTCACTATATCCCCTCACCTCTCTCTCTATCCCTCTTTCCCCAACCTCTACCCCTCCCCTATGTCTCTACCCCCTCTATCCCTCTCTAGTATCCGGTCCCTCTCTCTACCCCCCTATCCCTCTCTACCCCCCCCTAGTATCCGGTCCCCCTCTCTAACCCCCTCTATCCCTCTCTAGTATCCGGTCCCCTCTCTCTACCCCCTCTATCCCTCTCTAGAATCCGGTCCCCCTCTCTACCCCTCTCTACCCCCTCTATATCCCTCTCTATCCCTCTCTAGTATTCCCCCCTCTACCCCCTCTATCCCTCTCCCCGGTCCCCTCTCTCTACCCCCTCTATCCCTCTCTAGTATCCGGTCCCCTCTCTCTACCCCCTCTATCCCTCTCTAGTATCCGGTCCCCTCTCTCTACCCCCTCTACCCACTCAATAACCCCTCTCTACTATATCCCCTCACACCTCTCTCTCTATCCTCTCTCTCTATTCCCCATCCGGTCCCCTCTCTCTACCCCTCTACTACCCCCTCTATCCCTCTCTAGTATCCGGTCTACCCACTCTAAGCCGGTCCCCCCTCTACCCACTCAATATCACTATATCACCTCTCTCTCTATCCTCTCTTTCCCCAACCTCTACCCTCTCCCCTATGTCTCTACCCCCTCTATCCCTCCTAGTATCCGGTCCCCTCTCTCTACCCCCTCTATCCCCTATGTCTCTACCCCCTCCCCCTTTTCCTCTCATCCCCCTTCTCTCTACCCATCGCTCAACCCCTCTATCCCCACCACCCCCATCCCCCGTGCCCTGTCTGTATCCGTTCCCCCTGCTCTAATGCAGTGTAACTGTACATGTTCAGAAATAAAAAAGCCTACCCCTCCCCTAGATGAGACCCCTGTACAGACAGTATGTCCCCTCTCTCTACCCACTCAATAACCCCTCTCACTATATCCCCTCACCTCTCTCTCTTTCTCTTTCCCCAACCTCTACCCTCTCTGTCAGCCTGGGTCCTGTGTTTATAGATGGTTGAGTGGTTCTCTCTACCCTGCAATAATGATATCTGCCTCTCTCTCTGTCCTCTCTTTCCACAACCTCTACCCTCTCCCCTATGTGTCCCAAATGGCACCCTATTCTCTTTGTAGTGCACTGGGCCCCTGGTTCCTCTGATGAACGTAGTGCACTATATAGGGAATAGGGTGCCATTTGGGATGCAAATTCTGTTTCCTTCACAGCTCTGAACAGGATAACTGTGGCTCTGTTTAATGCTTCTGCATTTGACTACAAGCTCGTCTAGATACAGATTTAAAAGAAGCTCCACTACCATTGTAAAGAAAGATATAAATGAAGTAGAGAGTGAGAGGAGTCAGTGGCATGGATTCCCCCTAACCACAATGACATGATGTTATTTAAGCAATAAGGCCCGAGGGGGTGTGGTATATGGCCAATATACCACGGCTAAAGGCTGTTCTTACGCACAACGCAAAGCGGAGTGCCTGGACACAGCCCTTAGCCATGGTATACTGGCCATATACCACAAACCCCCGAGGTGCCTTATTGCTGTTATCAACTGGTTACCAACGTAATTAGAGCATGAAAAACACATGTTTTGTCATACGGTATACAGTGTGATATACCACGGCTGTCAGCCAATCAGCATTCACGGTTCAAACCACCCAGTTTATAATCTCTTATAGACTCAGATGGCTCAGTTAGATGTTGTAACGGCTTTCCTCTTCCTCTTCTGAGGAGGAGTAGCAAGGATCGGACCAATACGCAGCGCGGTAAGTGTCCATGATACTTTAATAATAACTGAACACGACTCAATACAAAAATAACAAAGTGACTGGAAATGAAAACCGAAACAATCCTGAATGGTGCCACAAACAACAAAAGAGGAAATAAACACCCAGGAAACACAGGTGGGAGAAGGCTACTACCTAAGTATGATTCTCAATCAGAGACAACTAACGACACCTGCCTCTGATTGAGAACCACACCAGGCCAAACACAAAACACAACATAGAAAAAGGAACATAGACAACCCAGCCAACTCACGCCCTGACCATACTAAAACAAAGACATAACAAAAGAACTAAGGTCAGAACGTGACAGATGTCATGCGATATTGTGCTTAACCAGACTGGGTTAGGTTGAGCTGGGTTGGGCCAGAAGACCAGATGGCACTCAATTGCATATTCCTCTCATCCTCTTTCCTCGTCTCCTTCTCTAAACCAATTGGATGAGAGAGCCAAAGGTCCCTCCCCTCCGACCTTCTCGTCCAATGGGTTTTGAGAAGGAAACGAGGAGAGATGACGCAAGGAGAATGCAATTGTGAAAAGGCCATGAACTGCAGGACCCAATGCCTGCTCTGTCCTGTCCTGCTCTGTCCTGTTCTGTCCTGTCCTGCTCTGCCCTGTCCTGCTCTGTCCTGTTCTGCCCTGTCCTGTCCTGCTCTGCCCTGTCCTGCTCTGTCCTGCTCTGCCCTATTCTGTCCTGCCCTGCTCTGTCCTGCTTTTTCCTGCTCTGTCCTGTTCTGCTCTGTCCTACCCTGCCCTGTCCGGCTTGTTCCTGCCCTGTCCTGTCCTGCTCTGCCCTGTCCTGCTCTGCCCTGTCCTGCTCTGTCCTGTTCTGCTCTGTCCTGTTCTGTCCTGCTCTGCCCTGTTCTGCCCTGTCCTGCTCTGTCCTGTCCTGCTCTGACCTACCCTGCCCTGTCCTGCTTTTTCCTGCCCTGTCCTGCCCTGTCCTGCTCTGTCCTGTCCTGCTTTTTCCTGTCCTGCCCTGCCCTGTCCTGCTCTGTCCTGTCCTGCTCTGTCCTGCTCTGTCCTGTCCTGCTCTGTCCTGCTTTTTCCTGTCCTGTCCTGCTCTGTCCTGCTTTTTCCTGCCCTGTTCTGTCCTGCTCTGCCCTTCCCTGTTCTGTCCTGCTCTGCCCTGTTCTGCCCTGCTCTGTCCTGTCCTGCCCTGTTCTGCCCTGCTCTGTCCTGTTCTGATCTGTTCTGCTCTGCTCTGTCCTGTTCTGCTCTGTCCTGTTCTGTCCTGCTCTGCCCTGTTCTGCTCTGTCCTGCTCTGCCCTGTTCTGCCCTGTTCTGCTCTGTCCTGTTCTGCCCTGCCCTGTCCTGTCCTGCCCTGTTCTGCTCTGTCCTGTTCTGCCCTGCCCTGTTCTGCTCTGTCCTGGTCTGCCCTGCCTTGCCCTGTTCTGCTCTGTCCTGCTCTGTCCTGTCCTGCTCTGTCCTGCTCTGCTCTGTCCTGCTCTGTCCTGTCCTGCTCTGCTCTCCTCCCAGCCCTGGTCACACACTTCCTCCTCTGCCCTGATCTCCAGTGTCTTCAGCAACATTTCTTCACAATGGACACATGTGACAGTGTATGTTTGGCAGCGAGTGCGGGGATATGTGGGGATGTGTGAGTAGGAGAGGTGGGGGATGTGTGTGTGTGTGTGTGTGTGTGTGTGTGTGTGTGTGTGTGTGTGTGTGTGTGTGTGTGTGTGTGTGTGTGTGTGTGTGTGTGTGTCAGGTCAGGGAGGGTCTCAGTATAGTCAGTACAGATGTAACCCTCATCAGTAAAGGTTCTGAATAGGAGAGGAAGACAACAGATACAGGAAGAATCCTCTCACCCTTCCTCTCCTTTCTCACCCTGACAGAAGGAGAGTCTCTGGGGAGTCACACTTACATTTCCTCCCTCCCCATCCCACCCCTCCATCGTCTCCTTCCAAATCTCTACAGGCCCGGCTGTCTGGGCGGAGAGAGAGAGAGAGAGAGCGAAAGGAGGAAGTGAAAGAGCGAGGAGAGAGAGTTTAGTTGAGTTCTCTCCAACAGGAAATTACCCATGTTGTTCTCAGAGTGCTCTAATCCCTTTTTAATATCAGGTTGTGGGGCAACCAGGGGGAAAGGAGGAGCAGATAGGTGGGAAAAGAGAGGGAAAGAAAGAAAGAAAGAAAGAAAGAAAGAGAGAAAGAAAGAAAGAAAGAAAGAAAGAAAGAAAGAAAAAGAAAGAAACAGAGAGAGACAAAGCCTTCAAACTCAATTTGGCATGAGGGTCTGCTATACAAACTGATGGAAAGTGGTGTTGGGGGTAAGTCAGACGACATTATAAAATCCATGTACACAAACAAGTGTGAGGTTAAAATTGGCAAAAAACACACATTTCTTCACACAGGGTCGTGGGGTTAGACAGGGATGCAGCTTAAGCCCCACCCTCTTCAACATATATATCAACGAATTGGCGCAGGCACTAGAAAAGTCTGCAGCACCCGGCCTCCCCCTGCTAGAATCCGAAGTCAAATGTCTGCTGTTTGCTGATGATCTGGTGCTTCTGTCACCAACCAAGGAGGGCCTACAGCAGCACCTAGATCTTATGCACAGATTCTGTCAGACCTGGGCCCTGACAGTAAATCTCAGTAAGACCAAAATAATGGTGTTCCAAAAAAGGTCCAGTCACCAGGACCACAAATACAAATTCCATCTAGACACTGTTGCCCTAGAGCACACATAAAACTATACATACCTTGGCCTAAACATCAGCTCCACAGGTAACTTCCACAAAGCTGTGAACGATCTGAGAGACAAGGCAAGAAGGGCATTCTATGCCATCAAAAGGAACATTTTCAACATACCAATTAGGATTTGGCTAAAAATACTTGAATCAGTCATAGAGCCCATTGCTCTTTATGGTTGTGAGGTCTGGGGTCCGCTCACCAACCAAGACTTCACAAAATGGGACAAACACCAAATTGAGACTCTGCACGCAGAATTCTGCAAAAATATCCTCTGTGTACAACGTAGAACACCAAATAATGCATGCAGAGCAGAATTAGGCTGATACCCACTAATTATCAAAATCCAGAAAAGAGCTGTTAAATTCTATAACCACCTAAAAGGAAGTGATTCCCAAACCTTCCATAACAAAGTCATCACCTACAGATGAACCTGGAGAAGAGTCCCTAAGCAAGCTGGTCCTGGGGCTCTGTTCACAAACACAAACACACCCTACAGAGCCCCAGGACAACAGCACAATTAGACCCAACCAAATCATGAGAAAACAAAAAGATAATTACTTGACACATTGGAAAGAATTAACAAAAAAACAGAGCAAACTAGAATGCTATTTGGCCCTTTACAGAGAGTACACAGCGGCGGAATACCTGACCACCGTAGGCAGACATGGCTCTCAAGAGAAGAAAGGCTATGTGCTCACTGCCCACAAAATGAGGTGGAAACTGAGCTGCACTTCCTAACCTCCTGCCCAATGTGTGACGATATTAGACAGACATATTTCCTTCAGATTACACAGATCCACAAAGAATTCGAAAACAAATCCAATGTTGAAAAACTCCCATATCTACTGGGTGAAATTCCACAGTGTGCCATCAGAGCAGCAAGATTTGTGACCTGTTGCCACGAGAAAAGGGCAACCAGTGAAGAACAAACACCATTGTAAATACAACCCATATTTATGCTTATTTATATTATCGTGTGTCCTTTAACCATTTGTACATTGTTAACACTGTATATATATATATATATAATATGACATTTGTAATGTCTTTATTGTTTTGAAACTTCTATATGTGTAATGTTTACTGTTAATTTTTATTGTTTTTCACTTTATATATTCACTTTATATATTATCTACCTCACTTGCTTTGGCAATGTTAACACATGTTTCCCATGCCAATAAAGCCCTTGAATTTAATTGACAATTGACAAGTGTGCAGTAAAAATGGGCAAAAAACACACTTCTTTCCACGGGGCCGGAGGCTGAGACAGAGATCCAGCTTAAGCCCCACCCTCTTCAACATATATATCAACGAATTGGAGAGGGCACTAGAACAGTCTGCAGCACCCAGGCTCACCATACTGGAATCTGAAGTCAAATGTCTACTGTTTGCTGATGATCTGATGCTTCTGTCCCCAAACAAGGAGGGCCTACAGCAGCACCTAGATCTTCTGTACAGATTCTGCCAGACCTGGGCCCTGACAGTAAATCTCAGTAAGATAAAAAATAATGGTGTTCTAAAAAAGGTCCAGTTGCCAGGACGACAAATATAAAATTCCATCTAGACACAGTTGCCCTAGAGCACACATAAAACGATACATACCTCGGCCTAAACATCAGCGCCACAGGTAACTTCCACAAAGCTGTGAACGATCTAAGAGACAAGGCAAGAAAGGCATTCTATGTCATCAAAAGGAACATCAAATTTGACATATCAATTAGGATCTGGCTAAAAATACTTGTATCAGTTCTAGAACCCATTGCCCTTTATGGTTGTAAGGTCTGGGGTCCGCTCACCAACCAAGAATTCACAAAATGGGACAAACACCAAATTGAGACTCTGTATGCAGAATTCTGCAAAAATATCCTCAGTAAAACACCAAATAATGCATGCAGAGCAGAATTAGGCTGATACCCGCTAATTATCAAAATCCAGAAAAGAGCTGTTAAATTCTACAACCACCTAAAAGGAAGTGATTCCCAAACCTTCCATAACAAAGCCATCACCTACAGAGAGATGAACCTAGAGAAGAGTCCCCTGAGCAAGCTGGTCCTGGGGCCCTGTTCATAAACACAAACACACCCCACAGAGCCCCAGGACAACAGCACAATTAGACCCAACCAAATCATGAGAAAACAAAAAGATAATTACTTGACACATTGGAAAGAATTAACAAAAAGTCAGAGCAAACTAGAATGCTATTTGTCCCTAAACAGAGAGTACACAGTGGCAGGATACCTGACCACTGACTGACCCAAACCTAAGGAAAGCTTTGACTATGTACAGACTCAGTGAGCGTAGCCTTGCTATTGAGAAAGGACGCCGTGGCAGACATGGCTCTCAAGAGGAGACCGGCTGAGCTGCACTTCCTAACCTCCTGCCAAATGTATGACCATATTAGAGACACATATTTCCCTCAGATTACACAGACCCACAAATAATTTGAAAACAAAACCATTTTTTATAAAGTCCCATATCTACTGGGAGTTACCTCTGTGTGCCATCACAGCTGTAAGATTTGTGACCTGTTGTCACAAGAAAAAGGCAACCAGTGAAGAACAAACACCGTAGTAAATACAACCAATGTTTATTTATTTTCCCTTTTGTACTTTAATTATTTGGAACTTTTGTGAGTGTAATGTTTACTGTTATTTTTTATTGTTTATTTCACTTTTGTTTATTACCTACCACACTTGCTTTGGCGATGTCAACATATGTTTCCCATGACAATAAAGCTCGTAAATTGATTTGAATTGAAATTAAATTGAGAGAGAGGGACATGATGTTGGGTGGGGCGGTAGAGGTAAAGGAGATGGAGGCAAAAGACCAACCAAGACAGCCTAAAAGATTCCATCTTCTGTCTGTCTGTACATAACTACTTATACTGTACTATGTGCTATTAGATGTGAATATAATTGTGGCGAAGGAAAATAAACAAAATAGCATTCTTCATTGGTAAAAGCTCCTAATATATTTTGGGGACATACATGTGGTGCGTGTGGCCTGCTCAACTAGTGGACAGACACTATGACAGCAAGACAGAGACAAGAAGGATACCAAGCCATTAATCAGTGTCACTTAGTAGAAATGGATCCTCCCATTAGCCTGCCACTGTGGAGATAGGCAGTACAATGAGACAGAACACCCTGGGGACAGAACTCGCAGTACAGGGGTCATACCTTATTGACCTCTACGGATGATGCAGCATCACTGTCAGGAGGGTGAGGTCTGTATCCCCCCCCCCCCCCCCCAGAGCATGCCAGTAGTCACCCACAGGTTGAGGGGGTGAGAGGCTGAGGGGGTGGGAGAGAAAGAGAAAGGGAGGGGAACAGAGAAAGGAGAGAAAGAGAAAGAGAGGGGAACAGAGAAAGGAGAGAGAGAGAAAGAGAAAGAGAGGGGAACAGAGAAAGGAGAGAGAGAGAAAGAGAAAGAGAGGGGAACAGAGAAAGGAGAGAGAGAGAAAGAGAAAGAGAAAGAGAGGGGAACAGAGAAAGGAGAGAGAGAGAAAGAGAAAGAGAGGGGAACAGAGAAAGGAGAGAGAGAGAAAGAGAAAGAGAAAGAGAGGGGAACAGAGAAAGGAGAGAGAGAGAAAGAGAAAGAGAAAGAGAGGGGAACAGAGAAAGGAGAGAGAGAGAAAGAGAAAGGGAGGGGAACAGAGAAAGGAGAGAGAGAAAGAGAAAGAGAAAGAGAGGGGAACAGAGAAAGGAGAGAGAGAAAGAGAAAGAGAAAGAGAGGGGAACAGAGAAAGGAGAGAGAGAGAAAGAGAACGAGAGGGGAACAGAGAAAGGAGAGAGAGAGAAAGAGAAAGAGAAAGAGAGGGGAACAGAGAAAGGAGAGAGAGAGAAAGAGAAAGAGAGGGGAACAGAGAAAGGAGAGAGAGAGAAAGAGAAAGAGGGGAACAGAGAAAGGAGAGAGAGAGAAAGAAAGAGAAAGAGAGGGGAACAGAGAAAGGAGAGAGAGAGAAAGAGAAAGGGAGGGGAACAGAGAAAGGAGAGAGAGAAAGAGAAAGAGAAAGAGAGGGGAACAGAGAAAGGAGAGAGAGAGAAAGAGAAAGAGAGGGGAACAGAGAAAGGAGAGAGAAAGAGAAAGAGAGGGGAACAGAGAAAGGAGAGAGAGAGAAAGAGAAAGAGAGGGGAACAGAGAAAGGAGAGAGAGAGAAAGAGAAAGAGAGGGGAACAGAGAAAGGAGAGAGAGAAAAGAGAGAAAGAGAGGGGAACAGAGAAAGAGAGAGAGAGAACAGAGAAAGAGAGGGGAACAGAGAAAGGAACAGAGAGAGAGAGAAAGAGAAAGAGGGGAACAGAGAAAGGAGAGAGAGAGAAGAGAGAAGAGAGAAGAGAGAAAGAGAAAGAGAGGGGAACAGAGAAAGGAGAGAGAGAGAAAGAGAAAGAGAGGGGAACAGAGAAAGGAGAGAGAGAAAGAGAAAGAGAAAGAGAGGGGAACAGAGAAAGGAGAGAGAGAGAACGAGAAAGAGAGGGGAACAGAGAAAGGAGAGAAAGAGAAAGAGAGGGCAACAGAGAAAGGAGAGAGAGAGAAAGAGAAAGAGAAAGAGAGGGGAACAGAGAAAGGAGAGAGAGAGAGAAGACATGGTGCCATCTCCATGAAAACCTTTGTCGTGATCACGTACCTCCTTCCTAGCCCACTCCACTCAGTCCCCTGTGGCTGCAATGACCTCTTTTCACAGGCCGGTTGGTGACACACACAGTACATATAGATAGGATTTGGATCACAGTTTGTGCTATTTGGGTTGTTAATTGGATTCGTTACGACATTTCTTGATTTATTTGTCTTTTTATTTTTTTGTGGACATTTTACTGCATTGTTAGGTGCAACATAAGCATTTCACTGCACCAGCCATAACATTTGTTTAGCTGTGTACGTGACCAATAAACTTTGATTGGATTTGATTTGACACTCACTCATACATTCACATGACTACATGCTTTCTCTCTCTCTCTCTCTCTCTCTCTCTCTCTCTCTCTCTCTCTCTCCCTCTCTCTCTCTCTCTCTCTCTCTCTCTCTCTCTCTCTCTCACCCAACATACATACCCAAACACACATGCTTTCTCTCTCTCTCTCTCTCTCTCTCTCTCTCTCTCTCTCTCTCTCTCTCTCTCTCAATTCAATTCAAATTCAATTCAATTCAATTCAAGGGGCTTTATTGGCATGGGAAACGTGTTAACATTGCCAAAGCAAGTAAGGTAGATAATATACAAAGTGAAATAAACAATAAAAATTAACAGTAGACATCACATATACAGAAGTTTCAAAACAATAAAGACATTAGAAATGTCATATTATATATATATACAGTGTTTTTACAATGTACAAATGGTAAAGGACACAAGATAAAATAAATAAGCATAGATATGGGTTGTATTTACAATGGTGCGTGTTCTTCACTGGTTGCCCTTTTCTCATGGCAACAGGTCACAAATCTTGCTGCTCTGATGGCACATGGTGGAATTTCACCCAGTAGATATGGGAGTTTATCAAAATTGGATTTGTTTTCGAATTCTTTGTGGATCTGTGTAATCTGAGGGAAATATGTCTCTCATATGGTCATACATTGGGCAGGAGGTTAGGAAGTGCAGCTCAGTTTCCACCTCATTTTGTGGGCAGTGAGCACATAGCCTGTCTTCTCTTGAGAGCCATGTCTGCCTACGGCGGCCTTTCTCAATAGCAAGGCTATGCTCGCTGAGTCTGTACATAGTCTCTCTCTCACCCAACATAGATACCCAAACACACATGCTCTCTCTCTCTCTCTCTCTCTCTCTCTCTCTCTCTCTCTCTCTCTCACCCAACATACATACCTAAACACACATGCTTTCTCTCTCTCTCTCTCTCTCTCTCTCTCTCTCTCTCACCCAACATACATACCTAAACACACATGCTTTCTCTCTCTCTCTCTCTCTCTCTCTCTCTCTCACCCAACATACATACCCAAACACACATGCTTTCTCTTCCTCCCCGACTCTCTCTTCCCCCACCGTCTCTCTCCCTCCTCCACACACAGAGGAACAGTATTATATGAACTGTGTAGTGTAGGCGGCTGCCGCGTCACAAACACGCCAACTGTCACAATGCACACGCTGTGGCTAAATCCCAGGTTGTCAAGCCCCTCACTACACGGAGGATCCCTTGAGTTAAGTCAGTGTCGGCCTTTAGTGGGTCATGATATAGGATCCTGCTCTGTAAGACTGGATATAGGGCAGACTGGCAGACTGGATATAGGGCAGACTGGAAATAGGGCAGACTGGATATAGGGCAGACTGGATATAGGGCAGACTGGATATAGGGCAGACTGGATATAGGGCAGTCGGCCATGGGGTGGTGTACTCCAGAGGCAGTATGGTAGAAAAAGCCATGGCATATAGTTTACATCCTTTTCATGCTTGCACCCGTGCCCTGTGGATGGGGGCATTGTCATCCCATGGGGGCATAGCCATGGTAGCCAAAATAATGGCCTGCCCATTACATGACCCTAAGCATGATGGGATATTAATTGCTTAATTAACTCAGGAACCACACCAGTGTGGAAGCACCAGCTTTCAATATACTTTGTATCGCTCATTTAATCAAGTGTTTCCATTATTTTGGCTTTTTATTTATTTTATTTAACCATTATTTAACCATTATTTAACTAGGCAAGTCAGTTAAGACCAAACTCTTATTTACAATGACGGCCTACCCCAGCCAAAACCGGACGACGGTGGGCCAATTGTGCGCCGCCCTATGGGGCTCCCAATCATGGCCGGTTGTGATACAGCCCGGATTCGAACCAGGGTGTCTGTAGTGTCGCCTTGAGCACTGAGAGGCAGTTACCTGTATCTTCCTTGTGTACGATCTGTAATCATCCACAGACAATCCCTTATTGAATCCTGTACTGTTGTTCAGGTACATGCTGTGTTACGAAACTAAAAGATGGACGTTGGGGGGTTTATCGTAAACATCATCACAACATTCACAATCATTCATTACACAGCACGGCTTCGAACGCTGCTCGTACAATCAGCATCCAGGATCCAACTACCCATTTTACAAACATTATCACAACATTCACAATCATTCATTACACAGCGCGGCTTCGAACGCTGCTCGTACATTCAGCATCCAGGATCCAACTACCCATTTTACAAACATTATCACAACATTCACAATCATTCATTACACAGCGCGGCTTCGAACGCTGCTCGTACAATCAGCATCCAGGATCCAACTACCCATTTTACAAACATTATCACAACATTCACAATCATTCATTACACAGCACGGCTTCGAACACTGCTCGTACAATCAGCATCCAGGATCCAACTACCCATTTTACAAACATTATCACAACATTCACAATCATTCATTACACAGCGCGGCTTCGAACGCTGCTCGTACAATCAGCATCCAGGATCCAACTACCCATTTTACAAACATTATCACAACATTCACAATCATTCATTACACAGCACGGCTTGAACGCTGCTCGTACAATCAGCATCCAGGATCCAACTACCCATTTTACAAACATTATCACAACATTCATAACGGTCAGTTAGGTGTTTGTTTAGTAGGCTAAATGGTGGTACTCTTATCCAGGCCTGACCGACAAGCACAAATATTACAAGAACACATTCTTCTGAAAGTACACTGGGTGAAGGTGCCATAACGGTACAGTGAGTTCTGTGAGTTCTGTGAGTTCTGTGAGTTCTGTGAGTTCTGTGAGTTCTGTGAGTTCTGTGGCTCAGGTTGAACCTTTAACAGTTACGGCAACAGCAAAGTCCGTGAATCATCCTAATGACATTACTAAGTAATATAAACAATACATGTTTTCAAGACAGGCACGTAAATCCACTTTCTTTCTTTCTCTTTCTCTCCATCCAATACCTTCCCTTGTTCATGTCTGTACATGTAACCTCATAGAGGTCGTAGGTGGTGGGCCAGTGAGTGGGGGGGTTGGTCGGGTCGGGGGGTCAGGTGACCGCAGTAAGGGGGGGGGGGCTCAGCTCTCTAAGCACCCGTCTCCGTCAAGCCTTTCAACGGGGGACTGAAATAAACTCAATAGGAGGGTATGCTCCCTTCACAGACGTCTGTTACGTGCCTGACTACAAAAACTGAGGAGGAGTAGCCATCTGCACCCTTTGTCTGGGGTCTGGCGCCCCCCTTCTCCCTGCTTCACACACGCCCCCTCTAGTCGACTCCCCGAGCCAGCCAGCCAGCATGCCTGGCTGCCCAGTGAGGAAGAAGAGAGGGAGAAGGAGGGATTATTTGGAGAGGAGAGGAGAGGGGGGGGTGAGGCAGAGGGAGTTTAGGACTTAGCTCTATATTCCTGCCTCCTTCTCTCTCTCTCTTTCTACTTCTCTATCTCTGTCTGTTCTCTCTGTCTTTGTATGTTTCTCTCTCTCTTCCCCTCTCTCTCTTCTCTCTCTCTCTCTCTCTACCCCTCTCTCTTCCCCTCTCTCTCTTCTCTTTCTCTCTCTTCTCCTCTCTCTCTTCTCCTTTCTCTCTTCCCCTCTCTTCCCCTCTCTCTTCTCTTCTCCTCTCTCTCTTCCTCTCTCTCTTCCCATCTCTCTCTTCTCCTCTCTCTCTTCCCCTCTCTCTTGCCCTCTCTTCTGCTCTCTCTTTCCCTCTCTCTCTTCCCCTCTCTCTTCTCCTCTCTCTTCTCCTCTCTCTCTTCCTCTCTCTCTTCCCATCTCTCTCTTCTCGTCTCTCTCTTCCCCTCTCTCTTCCCCTCTCTCTTCTGCTCTCTCGTCCTCTCTCTCTCTTCCCCTCTCTATTCTCCTCTCTCTCTTCTCCTCTCTCTCTTCTCCTCTCTCTCTTCCCCTCTCTATTCTCCTCTCTCTATTCCCCTCTCTCTCTTCTCCTCTCTCTCTCTTCTCCTCTCTCTCTTCCTCTCTCTCTCTTCCCCTCTCTCTTCTCCTCTCTCTTCCCCTCTCTCTCTTCCCCTCTCTCTTCTCCTCTCTCTTCCCCTCTCTCTCTTCTCCTCTCTCTCTTCCCCTCTCTCTCTTCCCCTCTCTCTTCTCCTCTCTCTCTTCCCCTCTCTCTTCTCCTCTCTCTTTCTTCTCCTCTCTCTCTTCCTCTCTCTCTCTCCCTCTCTCTCTCTTCCTCTCTCTCTCTTCCCCTCTCTCTCTCTTCCCCTCTCTCTCTCTTCTCCTCTCTCTCTTCCTCTCTCTCTTCCCCTCTCTCCCTTCTCCTCTCTCTCTTCCCATCTGCGTGAAAATACTGGACCTTATTGAGCAGTCAATGCAAATAGTCACTTCACCGTCTGAAGGGAACTAGAATGTGTTCAGTTTGAGGCTGTGGCCTCTACTCTTCTGCAGCTGTTGCCCAGTATGAAATATCAACTTTTCACTATTTTCTTTCTCTCTTTCTTTCACTCTGTCTCTCTCTCCCACTCCCTCTCTCTCTCTCTCTCTCAATCACACAACGAGGCCCTGTGTGTCTTTGCCCTCGTTGATTGATTCTGTAGAATAGTTCACATAGCTTATTGTCCCGTCTCAAGACTTGGGACAAAAATGACTGACTGACTGACTGATTGTCCTTGAAGGGGGATAATGTTTGAATTGTTCAGGCAGGGCAATAATTCTCCTTAAAGTTGTTTTCAGCAAAGTCCGCTAACTGACAACTGACATCAATGGGTTTTCATTGGTTTTCATTCTGAATATCGACTATTCTGTATAGACAAAATAACAACTCAACTGCCAACGGTCATAACTCATTTTAATGTCCAAGCGGAGGCACAGAACGGATGAAAAAAGAAGGAATGAATGAAAAAAGGAGAAATCCTCCCAGTGTCAGAGTGTAATCCCCCATAGAAATGAGGCACTAAAGAGAATATTAGGCTCTGTCCTTAACGGCACCCTATTCTTTATGTCGTGTACTGCTTTTGACCAGGGCCTTTCAAATCCCCAGGAGGAAAATAAAATCACCATTCTGAGAGGACAGGGAGATGATGCACAGATGCTCAATGGAGGTTAGAATGATCACTGTCTGTATCACAGGCCGTGAACTCACCATTCTGAGATGAGGAGCAAACACCCCTTCATCTCTCCACTGGCCCTGGATGAATAGAGCAAACAGCCCCCTTCATTTCCATTGGCCCTGTCACAGATGCTCAATGGAGGACAGGGAGCAAACAGCCCCCTTCATCTCTCCACTGGCCCTGTCACTCACTGTCTGTATCTACAGGCCTTGGCCTTCATCTCTCCACTGGCCCGTCACTCACTGCAATAGAGAAGTAGAGCAAACAGCCCCTTCATCTCTCCACTGGCCCTGTCACTCCACTGGCCCTGTCTCCACTGGCACTGCAATAGAGAAGTAGAGCAAACAGCCCCCTTCATCTCTCCACTGGCCCTGTCACTCACTGCAATAGAGAAGTAGAGCAAACAGCCCCCTTCATCTCTCCACTGGCCCAACTCACTGCAATAGAGAAGTAGAGCAAACAGCCCCCTTCATCTCTCCACTGGCCCTGTCACTCACTCACTGCAATAGACTCACTGTAGAGCAAACAGCCCCTTCATCTCTCCACTGGCCCTGTCACTCACTGCAATAGAGAAGTAGAGCAAACAGCCCCTTCATCTCTCCACTGGCCCTGTCACTCACTGCAATAGAGAAGTAGAGCAAACAGCCCCCTTCATCTCTCCACTGGCCCTGTCACTCACTGCAATAGAGAAGTAGAGCAAAAGCCCCTTCATCTCTCCACTGGCCCTGTCACTCACTGCAATAGAGAAGTAGAGCAAACAGCCCCCTTCATCTCTCCACTGGCCCTGTCACTCACTGCAATAGAGAAGTAGAGCAAACAGCCCCCTTCATCTCTCCACTGGCCCTGTCACTCACTGCAATAGAGAAGTAGAGCAAACAGCCCCCTTCATCTCTCCACTGGCCCCGTCACTCACTGCAATAGAGAAGTAGAGCAAACAGCCCCCTTCATCTCTCCACTGGCCCTGTCACTCACTGCAATAGAGAAGTAGAGCTAACAGCCCCTTCATCTCTCCACTGGCCCTGTCACTCACTGCAATAGAGAAGTAGAGCAAACAGCCCCCTTCATCTCTCCACTGGCCCTGTCACTCACTGCAATAGAGAAGTAGAGCAAACAGCCCCCTTCATCTCTCCACTGGCCCTGTCACTCACTGCAATAGAGAAGTAGAGCAAACAGCCCCCTTCATCTCTCCACTGGCCCTGTCACTCACTGCAATAGAGAAGTAGAGCAAACAGCCCCCTTCATCTCTCCACTGGCCCTGTCACTCACTGCAATAGAGAAGTAGAGCAAACAGCCCCCTTCATCTCTCCACTGGCCCCGTCACTCACTGCAATAGAGAAGTAGAGCAAACAGCCCCCTTCATCTCTCCACTGGCCCTGTCACTCACTGCAATAGAGAAGTAGAGCAAACAGCCCCCTTCATCTCTCCACTGGCCCTGTCACTCACTGCAATAGAGAAGTAGAGCAAACAGCCCCCTTCATCTCTCCACTGGCCCCGTCACTCACTGCAATAGAGCCCCCTTCATTCCTTCATTGTCT
>NC_088216.1:18077992-18192992 GCF_036934945.1 Oncorhynchus masou masou
GACTGTGTTCTTGGGGACCTTCAATGCTGCAGAAATATTTTGGTACCCTTCCCCAGATCTGTGCCTCGATACAATCCTGTCTCGGAGCTCCAAGGACAATTCATTCGACCTCATGGCTTGATTTTTGCTCTGACATGCACTGTCAACTGTGGGACATTATATAGACAGGTGTGTGCATTTCCAAATCATGTCCAATTGAATTTACCACAGGTGGAATCCAATCAAGTTGTAGAAACAGCTCAAGGATGATCAATGGAAACAGGACGCACCTGAGCTCAATTTTGAGTCCAATAGCAAATTGTCTGAATACTTAAGTAAATCAGGTATTTCTGGTTTTTGGATTTAATAAACATTTTCAAAAACCTGTTTTCACTTTGTCTTTATGGGGTATTGTGTGTAGATTGCTGAGGAAATTGTTTTATTTAATCCATTTAAGAATAAGGCTGTAACGTATCAAAATGTGGAAAAAGTCAAGGGGTCTGAATACTTTCCGAAGGCGCTGTATGTCAGGGGTGTAGTTGATTATGTGTTAACTTATATCCCTTAAATGACGTACACAATTGATTACATGATTGTGATGAATTTCCTACATGAACATGGTATGACATATTGGAGACAAAATATATTAATTACATGAGTCATCTATGATTATTATAATACAATTGTATGTTCTGACAATGTCAATTCTACAAAATAAATGCGTTCCTTATAGGTTTAACATTGTTTTTATAATTTACCATATAAAAAACTATAAGAACATTCCAATATTTGTATATACACTGAGTGTACAAAACATTAGGAACACATTGAGTTTGTCCTCAGAACAGCCTCAGTTCGTCAGGGCATGGACTTTACAAGGTGTCGAAAGCCTTCCTCAGGGTTGCTGGCCCCTGTTGACTCCAATGCTTCTCACAGTTGTGTGAAGTTGGCTGGCTGTATGTTGGGAGGTGGACCATCTTGATACACACAGGAAACAGTTGAGCGTGAAATACCCAACAGTATTTCAGTTCTAGATACACTCAAACTGGTGTGCCTGGCTCCTACAACCATACCCTGTTCAAAGGCCCTTAAATAGTTTGTCGTACTCCTTCACCCTCTGAATGGCACACATAAACAATCCATGTCTCAATCGTCTCAAGGCTTAGAAATCCTTTAACCTGTCTCCTCTCCTTCATCTATACTGACTGAAGTGGATTTAACAAGTCAAATTTATAAGGGATCATAGCTTTCACCTGGATTCACCTGGTCAGTCTGTCATGGAAAGAGCAGGTGTTCCTAATGTTTTGTACACTCAGTGTACATTTTCAGATTTGAGTTTCCATGGTTAAAGCTGGGCAACACCTTCTACGGGACAGTTCATTTATCTACGGTCTCCCTAACCTAGCCCTGCTTAGCCTTGATATTTGTCATTGTCGCTGACCAATGTGCTATCATGAGAATGATTGTTGAGATCTCCACTAAATAGAAATAGATTCACTACTGCTATGAAAGTCATTCCTCCTCTTCTCCTCCTTTTTCCGGCTCCTTCTCTTCCTCCTCCTCCTCCTTTCTTCAATACATCAGACAGTGTCCCATGTATGTGAGACCTCAGAAGGCTGAGCTTGTATGGTTTTTTTTATATAATACACGCAGCATTTTGTAAAGTATACATTTTATCTACTCATATAAGTATATATTACAAGAACATTCTATGAATCTTGCATGTGTGTTTGCTGCCATATGTACAAGTTTCAGGAAAACACAAGAATCCTGTTAAATTCGCTTTTCCATATGGGCTGGCAGGTTGCATTAGGACATCGTTTTTTATATTCACATAGTGTATCTTGTCACTATTTCCAAAAACAGTATTTTGTCATTTCTACTTTTTCTAAGAAATGGATTATGATGCATGCAGCAGAGCTCCGATAGTCATGAAAGATGTTCCAATAGGAAGAAGTGATACCCCAAGACCAGAGCCATATAGTGGGATACACCAATACTAGTCTTATAACTAGTATTGCATCATCCAATATTACTATTCTTATGTCCAGAATGTACTTCCCACCACCAGCACAACCAAGGCACAGTAATGCTAGCTAGGTGTGCAAAGGCTGTTAGGTTAGTCACGTGGGAATCCAGCAATACCTTATTCCCATGCCCAAGATCTACCAGTGGAGGCAGGTGGGAAGAAATATAGGAGGACGGGCTCATTGGAGTGGAATAAATGGAACGGAGTCAAACATGTGGTTTCCATTCCAGCCATTTCAATGAGCCCGCCCCTCTATAGCTCCTCCCACCAGCCTCCACTGGAATCTACCCACGACCCAAACCACCCCGAGTCCCCAGTAATGTTATGCAGCAAAGGCTCTTGGCCTCATCAATTGGGTTCAATCATCCAGCAATACTGGTCTTATACCCAAACACGGGGACGCAGGCATGCACTCATTCTCTCTCTCTCACACACACACACACACACACACACACACACACACAAGAAACAGGCAAACAATTCGACAAAAGAGGTGAGGGAAGTTGAATGTGAATGTCAATAAGTAGTTCTCATTAACTTAAGTTAATTATGATTACCATACATTTTCATCACATTCGGTAGGTGGACTACTTGACCTCAAATAGGCAAATACTTTTTGGGGGGAATAGGTGTATTGTGCCTATTAGAAAATACCACTGGTCATTAGATCACTGTACCAGACAGAACATTTAGAACGTTACATCTCCTCTTCTTTACTCTTCTCCTCCTCCCCTCTCCTCTCCTCCCTTTATCTCTCCCCTCCTCTCCGTCGCCTGTGCTGTCCTGTCCTCATCTCCCTCGCCTCTCCTAAATTATTGATCTTCCTGGCAGAAATACTGAGAGAGGAGATGTATTGGGTCTATGGGTGAAGGTTAGAATGTGCAAATGAGGTGCGATGTGAGTCGTACTTCGTTAAAGGATGCCAGTCATTAACAGAAGTGTGTGTGTGTGTGTGTGTGTGTCAATGCCAATAACAAATGCATTGTCTGGATGGTACATTGGGTTCTTTAGTTTGTTCTCTGGACTGACATGATAATATATTCTGTGCTCTTTCATAAATATCCATGTGTCTTTATGCTACTGAAAATGTGATCCAAGTTTTGGCACGGCTGCTTTCTCCATGAAATGACGAAACAACAGTTGAAGAATATCTGATCTGTCTGCACAGACAGGTCATACAGCCTATTCTGTCTCTCTGCAAACTCTCTTTCTCCCATAAACTGTTTTCAAAAATGATATCAAAGTGATGGTGCTATTTCCTGGAGTGTGTTTGCGCCGGCTCACGCACAGCAGCGCAAGGAAACCCACAGCGGAATCACAATTCTCCACAACCTCCAATTTCATGTGAACGGTAACCAAGCAACCCACAGAAACACAATTATCATTCATGCGGTGTGAGCATTCACTTTTTATACCATTTTCCTTTCCTCCCTTCCTCCCCCCACTCAATTTACAGGGTAACATCCCAAATGGCACCCTATTGCCTATATAGTGCACTACTTTTGACCAGAACCCTGTGGGCCCTAGAACACCATATAGTGAATAGGTGGCCATTTGGGACGAAGTCGAACATAAAAGCGGTATTTGAATAAAGGGAGAGGTATTGTCAATACTCGTGGGGGAATGGTGGTAAATGTAATTTCCTGCAATTTACACCTAGCAGCATCAAACAGACAGATAGTCCTACCTGTCTGTCTTGCCCTGAAAGGAGGGTGGAATCAACAATGTTCTATGGTGAATCAGGCGACAGGAGACACTTGTCCTCAGATTTGAAAGACACATTTCAAAGTCTATATTGGAGAGAGAGACAACGAGAGAAGGGGAGAGTAAAATAGAGAGAAAGATGGATGGGGAAGGAGGATAAGAGAGAGACTGAGGTAGAGAAAGAAAGAGATGGGGAGAAAATCGTACATTATATACCGCTTCATTTGGCAGAGAACACATCGCGATTAACACACACATGTAATTTGGGAACACATATACACCGCATTCATGGCAGCTCTAGTAGGTCTAGTACACATCGTACATTAACACACACATATGCTGGCTCATTTGGCAGCTCTAGTAGGTCTAGAGAACAAAAATAGGCTAGTACACAGAATGCAGCTCTAAGGGGAACACCCTCATTTGGCAGCTCGTAGCATTGTAAGCGCAGCTCATATAGATTAGCCTGATTCTGCTGGCTCATTTGGCAGCTCTAGTAGGTCTAGTACACATCGTACATTAACACACACATATACACCGCTTCATTTGGCAGCTCTAGAAGGTACTCTGTACTCCTGTTCTTCTGGGTCTGGTTCATTATGCATCAAATGTTTCAACAACAAAAAAACAGACAAATGGGAGGTCTTTACCTGAACTTGTCCAATAGGAAATGCTCGTTTTAATTTCCGGTTGCAAAACATTTTGCTACAGTGTGCCAAATGAATTTGAACCTGTACTCCTGTCTCCATCCCCAGTTCCAATCCGTGGGTGGTCACTTCCTGATTAAACAGATTGGGTAAACACTGGCGAGCTAGGAGGAAGGAGGCGGACTCCCAATTGGCACCCTATTCACTACACAGGCCCATGGGGCTCTGGTCAAAAGAAGTGCACAATATAGGGAATATGGTGTCATTTGGGATGCATCCCCTGCTCCATGATTAGGGTTAGGATGTTCTGTACATAACGTGACACATGGTGAAGAGTTTCGAGAAGAGTAGGGTGTCTAGACAGCTCACTCTCTCTTTCCTTCTCCCTTTCTTTTGCTCACTCACTATCACTTTCTGTTGCTCCACCTCTTGCCTTCTAAAACCAACAACATATTTTGTAAGGGAGGAGACTTGGGCATTAGACCAATTTTAGAATCAGAGGAGGGGTGGTAGGAATATATTTTTTGTTTGGGGAGATATCTACAGTATCAAAGTGACATGGAAGGAGCAGCTTGTTCTGTCCTTGTGAGTGGAGTTAAAGACAGAAAGAGCAAGAGAGAGGGAGATAGAGAAAGAGGTATTGGGACTCACAAACAAAAACAGACCCCACAAAGCCCCAGGACAGCAATACAATTAAACACAACCAAATCATGAGAAAACAAAAAGATAATTACTTCACCCACAAACTGAGCAAACTGGAAAGCTTTTTGGCACTAAACAGAGAGTAGACAGTAGCAGAACACCTGACAACTGTGACTGACCCAAAATTAAGAAAAGCTTTGACGATGTACAGACTCTATCACACCCTGATCTGTTTCATCTGTTTCACCTGTCTCGTGCTTGTCTCCACCCCCACCAGGTGTCACACCCTGATCTGTTTCACCAGTCTCGTGCTTGTCTCCACCCCCACCAGGTGTCACACCCTGATCTGTTTCACCAGTCGTGCTTGTCTCCACCCCCATCAGGTGTCACCCCATTAGTCTCGTGCTTGTCTCACCAGGTGTTGATCTGTTTAGTCTCGTGCTTGTTAGGTGTCACACCTGATCTGTTTTTTCTGTCTCCACCCCCACCAGGTGTCTGATCTGCCAGTCTCGTGCTTGTCTCCACCCCCACCAGGTGTCACACCCTGATCTGTTTCACCAGTCTCCACCCCCACCAGGTGTCACACCCTGATCTGTTTCACCAGTCTCGTGCTTGTTCCACCCCCACCAGGTGTCTCCTATTTTCCCCATTATCCCTTGTGTATTTATACCTGGTTTTCTGTCGGTCTTTCAGTTCGTCTTTGTCTTGTCCCAGCGTGGTTTTACTTCTCTTTGTCTTCCTGGTTCCCTTTCATCCCAGTGGGTCAGAAGTTTACATACACTCAATTAGTATTTGGGAGCATTGCCTTTAAATTGTTTAACTTGGGTCAAACATTTTGGGTAGCCTTCCACAAGCTTCCCACAATAAGCTGGGTGAATTTTGTCCCATTCCTCCTGACAGAGCTGGTGTAACTGAGTCAGGTTTGTAGGCCTCCTTGCTCGCACACGCTTTTTCAGTTCTGCTCACAAAAGTTCTATAGGATTGAGGTCAGGACTTTGTGATGGCCACTCCAATACCTTGACTTTGTTGTCCTTAAGCCATTTTGCCACAACTTTGGAAGTATGTTTGGAGTCATTGTCATTGTCCATTTGGAAGACCCATTTGCGACCAAGCTTTAGCTTCCTGACTGATCTGGGTCTCATCCTGTGTCGTTGTAGACTCAGTGAGCATAGCCTCTTATCGATAGAGGCCGCTGTAGGCAGACCTGGCTCTCAAGAAAAGACAGACTATGTGCAGAAATTAGATGGAATCTGAGCTGCACTCCCTGACCTCCTGCCAAATGTATGACCATATTAGAGACAGATATTTCCCTCCGATTACACAGACCCAGAAAGAATTTGAAAACAAATCCAATTTTGATAAACTCCCATATCTATTAGGTGTGCAACCACAGCAGCAAGATTTGTGACCTGTTGCCACAAGTAAAGGGCAACCAGTGGAGCACAAACACCACTGTAAATCCAACCTATTTATATCGGTTTATTGATTTTCCCTTTCTTACTTCAACTATTTGCACATTATTACAACACCGCACATAGCCAAATGTCATTTGAAATGTCTATATTATTTCAAAACTTTTGTGAGGGTAATGTTTCACTGTTAATTTCTGATGGTTTATTTTCATTTTGTTCATTATCCATTTCACTTGCTATGGTAATGTAAACATATGTTTCCTATGCCTGTAAAGCCCTTTGAATCAAATTGAATTAAAGGACAGTGTCAGTAAGAGAGATAAAGACTGAGAGAGAGAAAGAGAAGTAGATAGATAGATAGAAATACAACATTATAGAATCCATGTACGCAAACAAGTGTGTGGTTAAAATTGGCAAAAAAACACATTTCTTCCCACATGGCCGTGGGGTGACACAGGGATGCAGCTTAAGCCCCACACCCTCTTCAACATATATATCAACGAATTGGAGAGGGCACTAGAACAGTCTGCAGCACCCAGCCTCACCATACTGGAATCTGAAGTCAAAGGGTCTACTGTTTGCTGATGATCTGGTGCTTCTGTCACCAACCAATGAGGGTCTACAGCAGCACCTAGATGTTCTGCACAGATTCTGCCAGACCTGGGCCCTGACAGTAGATCTCAGTAAGACAAAAATAATGGTGTTCCAAAAAAGGTCCAGTCACCAGGACCACAAATACAAATTCCATCTAGACACCATTGCCCAAGAGCACGCAAAAAAACGATACATACCTTGACCTAAACATCATCGCCACAGGTAACTTCCACAAAGCTGTGAACGACCTGAGAGGCAAGGCAAGAAGGGCCTTCTATGTCATCAAAAGGAAGATAAAATGTGACATACCAATTAGGATCTGGCTAAAAATACTTGAATCAGTTATAGAACCCATTGCCCTTTATGGTTGTGAGGTCTGGGGTCTGCTCACCAACCAAGAATTCACAAAATGGGAAAAACACCAAATTGAGACTCTGCATGCAGAATTCTGCAAAAATATCCCCAGTGTATAACGTAAAACACCAAATAATGCCTGCAGAGCAGAATTAGGCCGATACCCACTAATTATCAAAATATAGAAAAAAACTGTAAACCACCTAAAAGGAATAGATTCCCAAATCTTCCATAACAATGCTATCACCTACAGAGAGATTAACCTGGAGAAGAGTCCCTTAAGCAAGATGGTCCTGGGGCTCTGTTCAAACACAAACACAGAGCCCCAGGACAGCAGCATAATTAGACCCAACCAAATCAGGAGAAAACAAAAAGATAATTACTTGACACATTGGAAAGAATTAACAGAAAACCTGAGCAAACTAGAATGCTATTTGGTCTTAAACAGAGAGTACACAGTGGCAAAATACCTGACCACTGTGACTGATCCAAACTTAAGGAATGACCATATTAGACACACATATATTTCCCTCAGATTATACAGATCCACAAAGAATTTGAAAACAAACCCGATTTTGATAAACTACCATATCTGTTGGGTGAAATACCAGTGTGCCATCACAGCAGCAAGATTTGTGACCTGTTGCCACAAGAAAAGGGCAACCAGTGAAGAACAAACACCATTGTAAATACAACCCATATTTATGTTGATTTATTTTCCCTTTTCTACTTTAACTATTTGAACTTCGTTACAACACTGTATAGGCATAATACGACATTTGCAACATCTCTATTATTTTGTGAGTGTAATATTTACTGTTGAAATGAATTGAAAGAGAGAAAGACAGAGACAAAGAGAAAAATAAAGAGAAGCAGAGAGAGAGTCAGACAAAGAGAGAGACGGGTAGGTAGAGCGAGAGAGAGGTAGTGAGAGAGAGTCAGACAGAGAGAGACGGGTAGGTAGAGCGAGAGAGAGGTAGAGAGAGAGTCAGACAAAGAGAGAGATGGGTAGGTAGAGCGAGAGTGAGAGAGAGAGAGAGAGAGTGAGAAAGAGGTAGAGAGAGAGGTAGAGAGAGAGTGAGAGAGAGGTAGAGAGAGAGGTAGAGAGAGGTAGAGAGAGAGTGAGAGAGAATGTGGGGGATTCTTGAGTAAAACACTTTCCTTCCATCCAGGAACAGTCGTGCCAAGCTTGTAAATAATGAGCTAAAGCAATGAGGTAGAGGCCCGAGCACTAACGTCTTAAATTCGTTATTGATTTGAACGGATCGGCCAGAGCTGCCTCCCGACTCTCAAAACCAGAGAGTTGTTTTTTTAATATATATATATACACACATGTATTGACATTTTTTCAATTTCGAGAAGAACACATTTTATTACACTTCAACAGAGTGAGAGAACAAACATAATAATACAATGTAGGCATATAGGTGTAATATAGTGTATTTATGATTCAGAACATAAACTCTGGGGGTTGGCGTTTGTGTACTATATCATGGTGGCTGGACTTGTGACAGTCATTATTATTTATTTAGTAAAAAAATGTGTCACATCCCACACACTTGCATGCTTATGGGCAGGCACAATAGGCACACACTCACACACACACACCCCTCACTGTCCCATCCTGTCCCCCCACCACACACTCCACTATACGACATCACACACTGCAACAAGAGCAACCAGACAAATAATGCCATTATCCCTGCAACACAAACATTAATAACGTTTTCATTGACATCGTCGCCAGCCATGACCACCCGCCAGGCCAGATAACACACACACACACACACACACACATCCATCTAACACGGATGGTGTAGTGAGCCATTTTGCACCATTTATCTTGGTGCCTGTTTATTGTGGGTATATCACTCACACAGTGCAGCTGTTGGGAGGGTTAATGACATCTCACAACCTCCCCGCCTGGCCACACCACACACGTGTGTGTGTGTGTGTGTGTGTGTGTGTGTGTGTGTGTGTGTGTGTGTGTGTGTGTGTGTGTGTGTGTGTGTGTGTGTGTGTGGCTGACCCGTATTGTGTGGCTAATGTGGTTGTGGTGGCCATTATCCCAGGGCATGACCTCTCACTCTTTTTCTCTCTCCTTCGCTCTCTCACTCGCTTGCTTCCTCACGCTCTCTCGCTCTAGCTTTGTCGGGATTTCTATCACTCTTCGGTCTTTCTCTTGATCTATCTGTCTCCTTCTCTTCTTCCATCTCACTCATTTTCTTTTTGTCATAGACACTTTCTCTATTTTCCCCTTTCATATTCCCTCTCACCCCTCCTCTCATCAGAACCCTTTTACAGAGCTCACCAACAACATCTCACGGTTTGACTTCAGTATTCAACGTTTGTCAAGGGGGGAGGGGATACACATCACATTTTGACTGTTAAATATAGGCATTCATTCTGAATGGTTGAGTTAAGGGTTAAGGTTTGGGATAGGGTTCAAGACCTGCCTAGCACTGGCATTGAACACATGACCCTCGGAACCCCGAGCTCGCAGCTTATCCGCCATCCACATCGCCCTTGCCGCAAGCCTACTTGATGGTAATGGAGCTCACCGTTGCCTCTAATGGCCGGTTTTGAAGGCATCTCCCGACATCCTGGGGACATGGATGAACGTCGAATATCGCCTTGGATCTCGAGTGACCTGACTGCCCTCACACTCCGTCTCTCCTCAGAACCTTTTTTTCCAGATCACAGGGCTTTAGATGGATTTTGTTCTCCTTTCATCTCTCTCTCCCCCTCTCTTTCTTCCTTTAACTCTCCCCCTCTCTTTCCCTTTCTTTCTCCATAGACGTGCGTACACCCGCGGTGTGGAAGGCTTTGCGGAAAAGAAACCTATTTTCACTCCATATTGTTTTTCTCAATACCCAGACTAACTCAGCCCTAAAGGTCCACATATCTATTACCAAGAAGGGAGAGAAGGCTAGTGCTCAAAGTGGGATTACAACCCTGAGTCAGAACATTAATAAAGTCTCAAAGTTTGAGAAATAAAAGTAAACTTTGGTTCAAGAGCATAGATGCATGTTTTAGCATAGCTGCTCAATCAAGTAGAAATCTTAATGTCTTAAAAATACCATGATACTCTCTTCTCTCTACGGACGTGTTTTTCTATTTCACCCTCTGTTGCTACCTACCAGAGCGATTGAGTGGAATTCATTCATAATGAGTAGGTTTGCAAAGCTACTGGCTATTTAGCAAAGTTACCACCATGTTGAGTAATTTTGGTAATTAACAGAAAATCTATGGCAATCTATCAGAACCTGGGTCATTTATAATTGAATAACAAAAAAAGATATATTCATATATAGTATTAATGTATTATATCTGTGTCCATATTATCCATGATTTTCTAGTATATAGATCATACTATTCAGAGGAAAATAGATGATCCTTTTCATTAATGACGCTCATCAACAATGACATTATTGTCATTTAACTCTGCAACTCTTGCAACTAATAAATTACTTTTTTTCACAACTGCCACCAAATTGACACCAAAACATTTACAACAAATACATATTGATATAGTAAAAAAGTTTGTGAAAAAACATGTAGGGATATTTCATACTGAAACCCTCAAATTAAAACACCAATCACTAAGTTGATGGTTTATATTTCAGATAACGTTTTACAGCTTTGTCAGCTTTACAACTTTTTTATCTTATTCAATTATTTGATATATTTTAAATGTGATAAGGCCACACATATTTACATACCTGTGACACTGTGAAGTACCCTAAAGAGCCACTAGATGTGATGTGCTAGATTAGATCAAATCCTTATAGTTTAGTGCTAAACTTTGAAGGTCTCCAGTAATATACCCTCCTTTTGAAATCCTAGTTATGGGTCTCTGGGATATTGCGGCTGAAATATTGTCACATTAAGCCTCCTCTTCCTCGTCGCATTTATCCCATCACCATGGAAACCATCTCCCAGCAGTCCCCTCTCTGTACAGAGAGAAGAATGATAATTGTGAGCTAGACTCGGCTGGAAGTAAAGAACACCTCTCTCCACGTTTCCCAGACTCATAAAACTAACTTCAGGGTTTCATTTGATTAGGTGAGTAGTGTTGTCTTTTGTCAACATTCTTCCCCAGTGTGATTATCCATAGGCTACAATGACTGTGGGGCCTTTATGCTGTTTCGCTTCCTCTATCTACACTGCCGTTCAAAAGTTTAGGATCACTTAGAAATGTCCTTGTTTTTGAAAGAAAAACACTTTTTTTGTCCATTAAAATAACACCAAATGGACCACAAATACAGTGTAGACATTGTTAATGTTGTAAATGACTATTGTAGCTGGAAACGGCTGATTTTTTATGGAATATCTACATACTGTAGGCGTACAGAGGCCCATCATCATTAACCATCATTCCTGTTTTCCAATGGCACATTGTGTTAGCTAATCCAAGTTTATCATTTTAAAAATGTGAATTGATCATTAGAAAACTCTTTTGCAATTATGTTAGCACAGCTGAAAACTGTTGTTCTGATTAAAGGAACAATAAAACTGGCCTTCTTTAGACTAGTTGAGTATCTGGAGCATCAGCATTTGTGGGTTCGATTACAGGTTTAAAATGGTCAGAAACAAAGAACTTTCTTCTGAAACTTCTTGTTCTGAGAAATGAAGGCTATTCCATGCGAGAAATTGCTCCCTTCACAGAACAGTGCAAACGGGCTCTGACCAGAATATAAAGAGGAGTGGGAGGCCTCGATGCACAGCTGAGCAAGAGGACAAGTACATAAGACTGTCTAGTTTGAGAAACTGTCCTCAACAGGTAGCTTCATTAAATAGTACCCGCAAAACACCAGTCTCAATGTCAAGAGTGAAGAGGCGACTCCGGCATGCTGGCCTTCTAGGAAAAGTTGCAAAGAAAAAGTCATATCTCAGACTGTCCAATAAAAATAAAAGATTAAAATGGGCAAAAGAACACAGACACTGGACAGAGGAAGATTGGAATAAAGTGTTATGGACAGACTAATCTAAGTTTGAGGTGTTCGGATCACAAAGAAGAACATTCGTGAGACGCAGATAAAATGAAAATATGCTGGAGGAGTGCTTGACGCCATCTGTCAAGCATGGTGGAGGCAATGTGAGGGTCTGGGGGTGCCTTGGTGATGGTAAAGTGGGAGATTTGTACAGGGTAAAAGGGATCTTGAAGAAGGAAGGCTATCACTCCATTTTGCAACGCCATGTCATACATACCCTGTGGGCGGTGCTTAATTGGAGACTATTTCCTCCTACAACAGGACAATGACCTAAAGTACAGCTCCAAACTACGCACAAACTATTTAGAGAAGAAGCAGTCAGCTGGTATCCTGTCTATAAGGGAGTGGCCAGCACAGTCACCGGATCTCAACCCTATTGAGCAGTTAGCACAGTCACCGGATCTCAACCCTATTGAGCAGTTAGCACAGTCACCGGATCTCAACCCTATTGAGCAGTTAGCACAGTCACCGGATCTCAACCCTATTGAGCAGTTAGCACAGTCACCGGATCTCAACCCTATTGAGCAGTTAGCACAGTCACCGGATCTCAACCCTATTGAGCAGTTAGCACAGTCACCGGATCTCAACCCTATTGAGCAGTTAGCACAGCCACCGGATCTCAACCCTATTGAGCTGTTGTGGGAGCAGCTTGACCGTATGGTACGTAAGAAGTGCCCATCAAGCCAATCCAACTTGTGGGAGGTGCTTCAGGAAGCATGGGGTGAAATCTCTTCAGATTACATCAACAACTTGACAACTAGAATGCCAAAGGTCTGCAAGGCTGTAATTGCTGCAAATGGAGGATTCTTTGACCAAAGCAAAGTTGGAAGGACACAATTACTATTTCAATTAAAAATAATTATTTATTACCTTGTCAACGTCTTGACTATATTTCCTATTCATTTTGCAACTCATTTCATGTACGTTTTCATGGAAAACAAGGACAATTCTAAGTGACTCCAAAATCTATCTATCTATCTATCTATCTATCTATCTATCTATCTATCTATCTATCTATCTATCTATCTATCTATCTACAGCATGACAGCAAATAATGAGAAGGAAATGGCATAAAAACAGCCAGCTGGCTGTGTAGATAGCAACCCCACAGATAGTAACGTATGTTATGTTCATAGGTCCTTTGAGGTGAATGCTGTCTATCGTGGTCCTTTATGATGCTAGTTGAGAAACATATGGCCTTCATAAAGATATTCTTGCTACGAAAATGCACTCACTTCTGGGTTAAAAGCATCTGCTTAAATGGCATATATTATCTTCCCTTCCCTGAAGTAGCTATGTTGAAGTAGGAAGCACGCAGAGTTAAAAGCATAACTGACTGGTATATCTTCACTTAAATGTTGACTGATGCCTTTTGCACATACTGTCCCTACCTGAGAGATCATGAAATATAACTCATATTCATCACGACTATTAACCTTTCACCTTTCCGTCTGGTGTTGGATCTTAATGTGATCACCCTGTTGCAGGAGAACGTTCCTGCAGTGCAGGACATTTAAAACTCGTAGTGTATTTGAGGTTTAAAAAGGCTTCTGAAGTTTGTAATTTCCACTTTGACATTTCAGACTTTTTTTCCGTTAAGGAAAATATATCAACCCCTACAGAAATGTCCCTGAATTATAATCCACATAATAATTCACATTTCCTGTTGCTGTGGAAATATTTTCCTGTTGTAGCAAACTGGAAGGAATATTACGAAGGAATATTATCAATACATGTGAACTTGGGCTGTCCTGCACATGGCCCTCTGGAGAACAAATGAACACTGTGTGTGTGTGTGTGTGTGTGTGTGTGTGTGTGTGTGTGTGTGTGTGTGTGTGTGTGTGTGTGTGTGTGTGTGTGTGTGTGTGTGTGTGTGTGTGTGTGTGTGTGTGTGTGTGTGTGTCACACAGCTATCAGTCATTCTCTTAGATTATTATCACTAATGACCTTAATGATAAAAGAGAAACGGAATCATAGAACATGCAAATGACTCACAGTGGAGAGAATAGCAATGAAGAGGTCAACTCTCCCCCTCTCTCTCTCTCTCTCCCATCTCTCTCTCCCTCCCCCATCTCTCTCTCTCCCCCCCATCTCTCTCTCTCCCCCCCATCTCTCTCTCCCCCCATCTCTCTCCCCCCCCTCCCCCTCTCTCTCCCCCCATCTCTCTCTCTCCCCATCTCTCTCTCTCTCCCCCATCTCTCCCCCCCATCTCTCTCCCCCATCTCTCTCTCTCTCCCCCATCTCTCTCTCCCCCCATCTCTCTCTCTCTCCCCCATCTCTCTCTCCCCCCCATCTCTCTCCCCCCATCTCTCTCTCTCTCCCCCATCTCTCTCCCCCCCATCTCTCCTCCCCCCATCTCTCTCCCCCTCCCCCATCTCTCTCCCCCCATCTCTCTCTCCCCCCATCTCTTTCAACCCCCCATCTCTCTCTCTCCCTCCCCCATCTCTCTCTCTCCCCCATCTCTCTCTCTCCCTCCCCCATCTCTCTCTCCCCCCATCTCTCTCTCTCTCCCCCCATCTCTCTCTCCCCCATCTCTCTCTCTCCCCCATCTCTCTCTCTCCCCCCATCTCTCTCATCTCTCAGTAATGACAGTGGAAAACAGGCCTTAGAAAAACAGTCAAATGTTTGAGAACATTTTTCTCTTAGTTTAGTTACAATCACATTTCGTAAGATCGCACCAGTGACCACGTGTCGCTAATGGCAACCAACTGGTACCCAAGGGAGTTGGGAATAGCCAAAACCTTATTCGAATGATGTAGAGTCATATTTATAAGCCATTAGCACTCCCTACGAGGGAGAACATTTGAGAAAATGAACACCAAATACAAGGCAACAGATTTCAGTACCTGTGGAGCCTTTCAGGAGTTTTAAATCAGCATTTAATTTATTGTTGATTCGCCCAAATCATTCAGGCTCGGCCTTCAGTTAAACATACTGTACTGGTAGTAGGCAAGTCATTTTTAATATACACTACCGTTCAAAGGTTTGGAGTCACTTAGAAATGTCCTTGTTTTTGAAAGAAAAGCAAAAAATGTTGTCCATTAAAATGACATCAAATTGATCAGATCTACAGTGTAGACATTGTTAATGTTGTAAATGACTATTGTAGCTGGAAACGGCTGATTCTACATCTATCTAGATATTCCATAAACAGAGGCCCATTATCAGCAACCATCATTCCTGTGTTCCAATGGCACGTTGTGTTAGCTAATAAGTTTATCATTTTAAAAGGCTAATTGATCATTAGAAAACCCTTATGCAATTATGTTAGCACAGCTGAAAACTGTTGTTCTGATTAAAGAAGCAATAAAACTGTCCTTCTTTAGACTCGTTAAGTATCTGGAGCATCAGCATTTGTGGGTTTGATTACAGGCTCAAATGGCCCGAAACAAAGACACTTTCTTCTGAATCTCATCAGTCTATTCTTGTTCAGAGAAATGAAGGCTATTCCATGCGAGAAATTGCCAAGAAACTGAATATCTTATACAACACTGTGTACTACTCCCTTCACAGAACAGCGCAAACTGACTCTAACCAGAATAGAAAGAGGAGTGGGAGGCCCCGGTGCACAACTGAGCAAGTGGACAAGTACATTAGAGTGTCTAGTTTGAGAAACGGATGCCTCACAAGTCCTCAACTGGCAGCTTCATTGAATAGTACCCGCAAAACACCAGTCCCAACGTCAAGAGTGAAGAGGTGACTCCGGGATGCTGGCCTTCTAGACAGAGTTCCTCTGGCCAGTGTCTGTTCTTTTGCCCATCTTAATCTTTTCTTTTTATTGTCCAGTCTGAGATATGGCTTTCAGACCCCTTGACTTTTACGTTACAGCCTTATTCTGAAATTGATTACATTGTTTTTTTCCCTTATCAATCGACATACAATACCCTATAATGACAAAGGAAAAATTAGGTTGACAAAAAAACCCTGAAATATCACATTTACATACGTTTTCAGACCCTTTACATAGTACTTTGTTGAAGCACCTTTGGCAGCAAGTACAGCCTCGAGTCTTCTTGGGCATGGCGCTACAAGCTTGTATTTGGGGAGTTTCTCCCATTCTTCTCTGCAGATCCTCTCAAGCTCTGTCTGGTTGGATGGTTGGATGGGGAGCGTCACTGCTCTGGGTGGGCCAGTCTGAGGTCCTGAGCGCTCTGGAGCAGGTTTTCATCAAGGATCTCTCTGTACTTTGCTCCGTTCTTCTTTCCCTCAATCCTGACTAGTCTCCCAGTCCCTGCCCTGAAAAACATCCCCACCTCATGATTCTGCCACCACCATGCTTCACTGTAGAATGGTGTCAGGTTTCCTCCAGGCGTGACACTTGGCATTCAGGCCAAAGAGTTCAATCTTGGTTTAATTAGACCAGAGAATCTTGTTTCTCATGGTCTGAGAGTCTTTAGGTGACTTTTGGCAAACTCCAAGTGGGCTGTCATGTGCCTTTTACTGAGGAGTGGCTTCCATCTTGCCACTCTACCATAAAGGCCTGATTGGTGAGAGATGGTTGGACAGAGATGGTTGGACGGACAATTATTTCAACCTCATGGCTTGGTTTTTGCTCTGACATGCACTGGCAACTGTGGGACTTTATATAGACAGGTGTGTGTCTTTCCAAATCATGTCCAATCAATTGAATTTACCACAGGTGGACTCCAAGTTGTAGAAACATCTCAAGGATGATCAATGGAAACAGGACGCACCTGAGCTCAATTTTGAGTCTCATAGCAAAAGGTCTGAATATTTATGTAAATAAAGTATTTCTGTTTTATACATTTGCAAACACTTCTGAAAACCTGTTTTCACTTCATCATTATGGGGTATTGTGTGTAGATTGCTGAGGATTTTTATTAATCCATTTTAGAATAAGGCTGTAATGTAACAAAATGGGGGAAAAATCAAGGGGTCTGAATACTTTCCGAAGGCACTGTATATATATATATTTTATTGGCCTTCAGTTAATAAAAAGTAAGTAGGTCAAATAAAATATTCACAGTGGAATATGTAGCAGTTTATTCAAGGGCACTCATCCAAATGTATAAAAGATATCTAGACATTATGGTTAAATTATTTAAGTTGCCTTGTACCACCTGAATTCAAATTGTCATCAAGCTCTGTAACTGAAGTTGGAATGTAGATTATCGAACTGTTGACTGTTCAGTGAAAGTTATAAATGAATCCTTTATGGTGGAACAGTGCACACACACACACACACACACACACACACACACACACACACACACACACACACACACACACACACACACACACACACACACACACACACACACACACACACACACACACACACAGAGAGAGAGAGACTTTGATACTGGTAGTGATAGCTCAGGGATTCTGTTCTCATCTTGACTTTTCGGTTTCCAGGTTGAGGCTTGGGGTTTGGTGGGAGACTAGGGTGTAGGGACATTGTAGTTCAGCTTTTCTTGTTGTTCTCAACTTGACTTTTATTAAAACAAACTTTATTGGGTTTAAAAGGGGGAAAGAATAATGACATAATGACATTGACATCAATAATGACATTGACATAAAAGTGAGGGTAAGGTTGTGTTGGATATAGGATACAAACCCGGTTTAGGGTTTAGGTTTGGGGGTAGGGTTGGGTACATGATATGAACCCAGTTTAGGGTTAAGGGTAAAGGTTTGGAGGGTAGGGTTGGGTACATGATATGAACCCAGTTTAGAGTAAGGGTAACGGTTTTGGAGGGTAGGGTTGAGTACAAGATACAAACCCAGTTTAGGGAAAGGGTAAAGGTTTGGGGTAGGGTTGGGTACAGGATATGATCCCGGTTTAGAGTAAGGGTAAAAAATATCAGAAACTTTGAACATCCCACGGAGCACCATTAAATCCATTATTAAAAAATGGAAAGAATATGGCACCACAACAAACTTGCCAAGAGAGGGCCGCCCACCAAAACTCACAGACCAGGCAAGGAGGGCATCAATCAGAGAGGCAACAATGAGACCAAAGATAACCCTGGAACTGCAAAGCTCCACAGCGGAGATTGGAGTATCTGTCCATAGGACCACTTTAAGCCTTACACTCCACAGAGCTTGGCTTAACAGAAGAGTGGCCAGAAAAAAGAAAAATGCTATGTCTGGCGCAAACCCAAAACATCTCATCACCCCGAGATCAACATCCCGACAATGAAGCATGGTGGTGGCAGCATCATGCTGTGGGTATGTTTTCATTGGCAGGGACTGGGTAACTGGTCAGAATTGAAGGAATCATGGATGGCGCTAAATACAGGGAAATTCTTGAGGGAAACCTGTTTCAGTCTTCAAGAGATTTGAGACTGGGACGGAGGTTCACCTTCCAGCAAGACAATAAGCCTAAGCATACTGCTGAAGCAACACTGGAGTGGTTTAAGGGGAAACATTTAAATGTCTTGGAATGGCTTAGTCAAAGCCTAGACCTCAATCCAATTGAGAATCTGTGATATGACTGAAAGATTTCTGGAGCTGGAGCAGTTTTGTCTTGAAGAAAAAAATCCCAGTGGCTAGATGTGCAAAGCTTATAGAGACATACCCCAAGAGACTTGCAGCTGTAATTGCTGCAAAGGTGGCTCTACAATGTATTGACTTGGGGGGGGGTGAATAGTCATGCACACTCAAGTTCAGCTTTCCTGTCTCATTTCTTGTTTGTTTCAATATTTTGCATCTTCAAAGTGGTAGGCAGGTTGTGTTAATCAAATGATGCAAGCCCCCCCCCCCCAAATCTATTTTAATTCCAGGTTGTAAGACATCAAAATAGGAAAAATGCCAAGAGGGGTGAATACTTTTGCAAGCCACTGTATATATAGGTGTGGATTTATATCTGCCTGGAGTGGAAGTCTCTATTGCCTAGACAAAGAGAGAAGTATTTCACTGAATGTATTTCCCTATGGCATATCCCTGAAGAGGTTACAAGAGGTGTAGTGGAGAAGACAATGGCTGCATCTTAAATTGTACCATATTCCCTACATAGTGCACTACTTTTGACCAGGAACCATAGGGTGCCATTCGGGCCACACTCTGCCATCCTCAAATACTACACAGCTGGTGGTGTTCACACATACACACACGTGTTTGTCTCTGTTATCCACCCAGTGAACTACAGCTGGACGCTTCACATCATGAAATGTCAAGTGATGATGAGGTGTTTAGAGGAGAAAAGAGAAAATATGGTGTGTGTGTGCACGTGTGTATTCGTGTGTGTTCGTGTGTGTGTGTATGCGTGTGCATGCGTGTGCGAGTGTTGTTGTTGTTTTCTTGTGTCTCTGAACTGCGAGTTAAACTTGGAAACAGATCAAGTAAGATAACCATGATGGATGTTAGATCTTGACACATTCAAACCCAACCCTGTGGGTAATTCACAAGAACAGAACAGCCCGCTAGAACTGCCTGTTCAATTCCTAGAACTTTTGCTCAACCCCCCTGCTGATCCCCTATATGGTGCACCGGTGTGTGTGCATGCGTGTGTGTGTGTACGCATGTGTTAGCGTGTGTGTGCACGCATGTGTTAGTGTGTGTGCGCATTACAACAGCCTCTTTAATTCAATTCCTCCTACAAGAAGAGCCTCAGCTCTTCAACCCCACTGATCCACCTTGATGGTGTCCTCCCCCGCTAATCAACACAACAACAAATATCGGCAGATAATGCTACCAGACAATAACTAGCAGATAATGCTACCAGACAATAACCAGCAGATCATGCCACCTTCAGGGCCATTTGATGCTTGAAAAGCCCAGCCAGACGTGAGGGGACACGAATGGGGAGGTTTTTTGAAAATGCATTAGAACTCATGAAACAAAGATGAACAGGCGAACCGGTGACCTCGACCCCCTCCGTTCATCCATCCCCCTCCTGATCGATTTGAGACACACACATGCCCGCCTGCATGCACATAATCTCTCTCTCAACACACACACACACACACACACACACACACACACACACACACCAGGTTGCCCATCCACTCTCCGATCTCAGCAGGGTACATACTCCAGCCGTCTGGCATAACATTATAAAAAGATTGTCTGATAGCGTTTGTATCATGGATAGTGGATATAGGGCTACTTAATGGCTGAATCCCTATGGGCCAGGTCAAAGCTAGTGCACTTAATAGGGAACAGGGTGCCATTTGGGTCGTAGACCATGTCTATTCTGTTTGTTTCAGACTTTATACTAATGTCTTAGCATTAACAAAGGTCCTACTTTGCATAAATACAGATTCCTATAGATCACCTAAAGACTGATAGTCCCCATCGGCTAAACCCACAGCAGACATTGTTATTTTCGGTTTTGTTTACTCATTGAAAGTGAGTGCATGTCATAGCATTAGTAAAAGGTTACGCTACTCGAAACCTGATATGTTAATTTCAAACCTTCCACTAATGTCATAGCATTAGTAGCAAATGTTCTACTTCGACCGAAACAGCCTATGCTCTGACACTCCCCATGGGTTAAAAGCACAGCACTGTTATTTTCTCTTACCGCTTGATGGAAGTTGATGTGTTTTTAAATGTATTTTTTTCATTGATGCAGAATTATTGAAGCACCCATGCATCTGCTCTGAATGCATATTTCAATGGTGATATACACTACACAGCCAAAAGTATGTGGACACGGGCTCGTCGATCATCACATTCCAAAATCATGGGAATTATTATGGAGTTGTTCCCCCCTTTTGCTGCTATAACAGCCTCCACTCTTCTGGGAGGCTTCCCACTAGATGTTGGAACATTGCTGCTATAACAGCCTCCACTCTTCTGGGAAGGCTTTCCACTAGATGTTGGAACATTGCTGCTATAACAGCCTCCACTCTTCTGGGAAGGCTTTCCACTAGATGTTGGAACATTGCTGCTATAACAGCCTCCACTCTTCTGGGAAGGCTTTCCATAGATGTTGGAACATTGCAGCTATAACAGCCTCCACTCTTCTGGGAAGGCTTTCCACTAGATGTTGGAACATTGCTGACACGGTGCAATAACAGCCTCCACTCTTCTGGGAAGGCTTTCCACTAGATGTTGGAACATTGCTGCTATAACACCTCCATCTTCTGGGAAGGCTTTGCTGCACTAGATTTTTTAACATGTATTTAACCTCCACTTTTCTGGGAAGGCTTGCTAGATGTTGGAACATTGCTGCTATTTTTCCACAGATGGGAAGGCCTGAATATACTCAATGTTATACATTGTCAATATTCAGCATCACTCTTCTGGGAAGGCTTTCCACAATGTTGGAACATTGCACTATACCTCCAATATTCAGCAATACACTATCCCATATAGATGTTGGAACATTGCTGCTATAACATCCTACACTCTTCATGGGAATATTCCTCCCACTAGATGTTGGAACATTGCTCAATATAACAGCCTCCACTCTTCATGGGAAGGCTTTCCACTAGATCAAACATTGCTGCATAACAGCCTCAATATTCACATCACTAGATGTTGGAACATTGCTGCTATAACAGCCTCCACTCAATACAGCCTAGCTCTTCTGGGAAGGCTTTCCACTAGATGTTGGAACATCAATACATAACAGCCTCCACTCTTCTGGGAAGGCTTTCTATAGATGTTCAATATTGCACATCAACAGCCTATACTCTTCTGGGAAGGCTACACTAGATGTTGGAACATTGCTGCTATAATGTCCACTCTATGGGAAGGCTTTCCACTAGATGTTGGAACATTCACTATAACAGCCTCCATCTTCTGGGAAGGCTTCCCATAGATGTTGGAACATTCAATATTCTATAATACACTATCCACTCTTCAATATTGGGAAGGCCTCCCACTAGATGTTGGAACATCTATAACAGCCTCCACTCTTCTGGGAAGGCTTTCCACATAGATGTTGGACACATACATGCTGCTATAACAGCCTCCACTCTTCTGGGAAGGCTCAATATCCCACATAAATGTTGGAACATTGCTGCAATACAGCCTCCACTCTTCTGGGAAGGCTTCCCACTAAATGTTGGAACATTGCTGCAATAACAGCATCACTCTTCTGGGAAGGCTTTCCACTAGATGTTGGAACATTGCACTAGGGACTTGCAATCCATTCAGCCACAATCAAGTGAGGTTGACATGACTGGCTCCAATGTTTCAATTCATCATAATACACTTTAGGTCAGGGCTCAATGCAGGCCAGTCAATTCTTCCACAACAATAGACATCAATACATATACATACCAATATTCACATCAATATACTATACATTTCAATATTGGACAATACACTATACATGTGCAATATTGGGGGCAATACACTATACATATCAAACACTAAACAGCCAATTCTCAAACTGTTACACTATACATGTCAATATTCACATCAATATCTATAATGTCAATATTCACATCAATACGTTAAGATTTCCCTTCACTTGAATGTCAATATTCACATCAATACACTATACCGTCAATATTCAGCCCCAGACCATTATTCCTCCTCCACCAAACGTTACATTGGCACTATGCATTGAGGCAGGTAGCGTTGTCCTGGCATCCGCTCAATACCCAGATTAGTCCGTTCACATCAATGGACTAACAGTCAATATCACATCAATACACGATTTTCACTGCTCCAGAGTCCAATGGCAGTGAACTATACACATCAATACAGCTGACACTTGTCAATATTCACATGGCGATACATATACATGTCAATATTGCATCAATACACTATACATGGAAACCCATTTCATAAAAGCTCCCAACTAACAGTTCTTGTGCTGACGTTGCTATACATATCAATATTGACATCAATACACTATACATATCAATATTCAACCAAGGACAATGCTTCAGCACTCAGCGGTCCCCTTCTGTGCGCTTGTGTGGCCTACCACTTCACAGCTGAGCAGTTGTTGCTCCTGGATGTGTCCACTTCACAATTACAGCTCTTACAGTTGACCAGGACAGCTCTAGCAGGGCAGACATTTGACGAAAGGTGGCATCCTACTGTATGATGGTGCCACATTGAAAGTCACTGAGTTCTTCAGTAAGGCCATTCTACTGTCAATGTTTGTCTATGGAGATTGCATAGCTGTGCACTCGATTTTATACAACTGTCAGCAACGGGTGTGGCTAAAATAGCCGAATTCACTCATTTTAATGTCCACATACTGTTGGACATGTGTGTATTTCCCCATTGTAATTTTCAGATTCTATACTTGTCTCCAGTATATTGATTAGCTTCATCTTGTTTAATTGATTTTTGCTAACCATGGAGTTTATGGCATAGATTAAACTATAAGTCATGAAAAACTAACGTTTTATTTACTTTCATTTGATTTTGGCATCAGCCTGAAATCAGATCCGGCTTCAAATAGTGTTTGGAACTATTTCAAACACTATGACATGTCAATATTCACATCAATAACTATACATTGGCGCAATGGAACCAATATACATATCAATACACTATACATGTCAATATTCACATCAAGGCAGGCTAAAGCAAATGCAAAAAGTTTTGAACCCAGGTCTGCCTCAAATCCAGATCAAGTTTGTTTAATAGTAGTGACACAGCAGTGACACAAATGTCCAAATCAAATAAATACATGTCAATACACATTACACTATACATACGTTTCTCAGAGGGCAGTCATTTACTACACATACACATGTTATGTCAATATTCACATCAAACATTTAATAATATCAATAGCTAGCAGAGCGAGGGGAGATACAAATTGGTTTATTGACACATCAAACAGGAATAGATTGTCAATGTCCACTGACCAAACACTATAAAGATAGTTCAATACACTATACATGTGGAGAGCCTTTATTGCTGCATTATAATTTTTTTTTCATGTATTTAACCTTTATTTTGACAGGGAGACATGCTGAGACCAAGGTCTTTTTTACAGATGAGCCCTGAATATACATCAATACACTATACATGTCAATATTCACATCAATACACTATACATGTCAATATTCACATCAATACACTATACATGTCAATATTCACATCAATACGCTATACATGTCAATATTCACATCAATACACTATACATGTCAATATTCACATCAATACACTATACATGTCAATATTCACATCAATACACTATACATGTCAATATACACTATACATCAATACACTATACATGTCAATATTCACATCAATACACTATACATGTCAATATTCACATCAATACACTATACATGTCAATATTCACATCAATACGCTATACATGTCAATATTCACATCAATACACTATACACATCAATACACTATACATGTCAATATTCACATCAATACACTATACATATCAATACACTATACATGTCAATATTCACATCAATACACTATACACATCAATACACTATACATGTCAATATTCACATCAATACACTATACACATCAATACACTACACATGTCAATATTCACATCAATACACTATACATGTCAATATTCACATCAATACACTATACACATCAATACACTATACATGTCAATATTCACATCAATACACTATACATGTCAATATTCACATCAATACACTATACATGTCAATATTCACATCAATACACTATACATGTCAATATTCACATCAATACACTATACATGTCAATATTCACATCAATACACTATATACATGTCAATATTCACATCAATACACTATACATATCAATATTCACATCAATACACTATACATATCAAATACACATACATGTCAATATTCACATCAATACACTATACATGTCAATATTCACATCAACACACTATACATATCAATAATACACTATACATATCAATATTCACATCAAACTATACATATCAATACACTATACACATCAATACACTATACATGTCAATATTCACATCAATACACTATACATATCAATATTCACATACACATGTCAATATTCACATCAATACACTATACATGTCAATATTCACATCAATACACTATACATATCAATATTCACATCAATACACTATACATGTCAATATTCACATCAATACACTATACACATCAATACACTATACATGTCAATATTCACATCAATACACTATACACATCAATACACTATACATATCAATATTCACAGCAATACACTATACATATCAATACACTATACATGTCAATATTCACATCAATACACTATACATGTCAATATTCACATCAATACACTATACATATCAATATTCACATCAACACACTATACATATCAATATTCACATCAATACACTATACATACCAATATTCACATCAACACACTATACATATCAATATTCACATCAATACACTATACATATCAATATTCACATCAATACACTACATTTCAATATTCACATCAATACACTACATTTCAATATTCACATCAATACACTATACATATCAATATTCACATCAATACACTATACATGTCAATATTCACATCAATACACAATACATGTCAATATTCACATCAATACACTATACATGTCAATATTCACATCAATACACTATACATGTCAATATTCACATCAATACGCTATACATGTCAATATTCACATCAATACACAATACATATCAATATTCACATCAATACACTATACATATCAATATTCACATCAATACACTATACATATCAATATTCACATCAATACACTATACATATCAATATTCACATCAATACACTATACATATCAATATTCACATCAATACACAAAAGCAAAATACAGTCATAGAAAATAAACACATTCTTCAGTAAAAAGGTTTTCAAATCAGCCTTTTGAATGACCCTGGAGACACCAATTCATACAGTTTCAGAGCGAGTCTGAGATTATTCCAGTAAGGTGAAAGAAAACTAAAAGTAGATTTACCTAACCCGGTGTCGATTGAAGGGATACATGTAGAGTTAAAGTCGGAAGTTTACATATACTTAGGCTGGAGTCAATTAAAGTTGTTTTTCAACCACTCCACAAATTTCTTACTAACAAACTGTAACGATTTTCCTCCTCTTCTGAGGAGGAGTAGGAAGGATCGGACCAATGCACAGCGTGGTATGTGTCAATATTTATTTAATGAACACTGAAATATCAAAATAACCAAAGTGAAATAAATGAAAATCGAAACAGTTCTGTATGGTGAGACACAGACACAGAAAACACCTACCCACAAATCATAGGGGGAAAACAGGCTGCCTAAGTATGGTTCTCAATCAGAGACAATGATAAACTGCTGCCTCTGATTGGGTACCATACCAGGCCAAACACAGAAATACAACAGAATACAAAACAGAATGCCCACCCCAACTCACGCCCTGACCAAACTAAAACAGAGACATGAAAAAGGAACTAAGGTCAGGACGTGACACAAACTATAGTTTTGGCAAGTCTGTTAGGACATCTACTTTGTGCATGACAATTATTTTTTCCAACAATTGTTTACAGACAGATTATTTCACTTATCATTCACTGTATCACAATTCCAGTGGGTCAGAAGTTTATATACACTAAGTTGACTGCCTTTAAACAGCTTGGAAAATTCCAGAAAATTATGTCATGGCTTTAGAAGCTCCTGATAGGCTAATTGACATAATTTGAGTCAATTGGTGTATTTGTTGATGTATTTCAAGGCCTACCTTCAAACTCAGTGCCTCTTTGCTTGACATCATGGGAAAATCAAAAGAAATCAGCCAAGACCTCAGAAAACAATTTGTAGACCTCCACAAGTCTGGTTCATCCTTGGGAGCAATTTACAAACGCCTGAAGGTACCACGTTCATCTGTACAAACAGTAGTACGCAAGTATAAACACCATGGGACCAACTCAGCCGCCATACCGCTCAGGAAGGAGACGCGTTCTGTCTCCTAGAGATGAATGTACTTTGGTGCGAAAAGTGCAAATCAATCCCAGAACAACAGCAAAGGACCTTGTGAAGATGCTGGAGGAAACAGGTACAAAAGTATCTATATCCACAGTAAAACGAGTTCTATATCGACATAACCTGAAAGGCTGCTCAGCAAGGAAGAAGCCACTGCTCCAAAACCGCCATAAAAGCCATACTACGGTTTGCAACTGCACATGGGGACAAAGATTGTACTTTTTGGAGAAATGTTCTCATCTGAACAAAAATAGAACTGTTTGGCCATAAAGACCATTGTTATGTTTGGAGGAAAAAGGCGGAGGCTTGCAAGCCGAAGAACACCATCCCAACCGTGAAGCGTGGGGGTGCTTTGCTGCAGAAGGGACAGGTGCACTTCCCAAAATAGATGGCATCATGAGGGAGGAGACAATTATGTGGATATATTGAAGCAACATCTCAAGACATCAGTCAGGAAGTTAAATCTTGGTCGCAAATGGACCTTCCAAATGGACAACGACTCCAAGCATACTTCCAAAGTTGTGGCAAAATGGCTTAAGGACAACAAAGTCAAGGTATTGGAGTGGCCATCACAAAGCTCTGACCTCAATCCAATAGAAAATGTATGGGCAGAACTGAAAACGCGTGTGCGAGCAAGGATGCCTAAAAAACCTGACTCAGTTTCACGAGTCAAGAGGAATGGGCCAAAATTCACCCAACTTATAGTGGAAGGCAACACAAAACGTTTGACCCATGTTAAAACATTTAAAGGCAATGCTACCAAATACTAATTGAGTGTATGTGAACTTCTGACCCACTGGGACTGTGATGAAAGAAATAAAAGCTGAAATAAATCATTCTCTCTCCTATTATTTTGACATTTCACATTCTTAAAATAAAGTGGTGATCATAACTGACCTAAAACAGGGAATTTTTACTCTGATTAAATGTCAGGAATTGTGAAAAACTGAGTTTCAATATATTTGGCTAAGGTGTATGTAAACTTACGACTTCAAGTGTATGTACATATAAATAGGAATAAGTGACAGATAGCAAATAGTAGCAGCAGCGTCATGTGATGAGTCAAAAGTTTGTGCAAAAAGGGTCAATGCAGACAGTCCAGGTAGCTATTTGGTTAACTATGCAGTCTTTTGGCTCAGGGGTATAAGCTGTTCAGGTTCCTGTTGGCTCCAGACTTGGTGCATTGATACCGCTTGCCATGCGGTAGCAGAGAGAATAGTCTATGACTTGGGTGGCTGGAGTCTGACATTTTTCAAGGCCTTCCTCTGAGGTCCTGGATACCAGGGAGCTTGGCCCCAGTGATGTACTGTTGCTAAATATACTTATTTTAGGAAAAGGACTTTAAACATGGCAGAGATTTGAAATGTTAAATTCATATGCAGTCAAAAGTACTGCCTTGGCGCTGCTAGAGTTAAATATTCAGAAATAGTATCAACAGCATCCACCAGTGCAGGGGGGGGGGCAGTAATTCCCCTGTGCTACAGCCAGGAGGGGGGCAGTAAATTCCCCTATGCCACAGCCAGGAGGGCAGTAAACCCCCTATGCCACAGCCAGGAGGGCAGTAAATCCCCTCTGCCACAGGGGGGCAGCTTGCCGTTTTAAGAGTGGCAGTAAGTCTCCTATACCACAGCCGGCGCTACAAGGATGAGTGATGAGCCTTTTGGAGCTGTCAGTGTGGGAGCTTGAGGGGACAATGCTATTCAGTTGACTAATTTGAGAAATATAGGGAAATACAGAGAAAATAAATAGGCCGACACATACAGTACCAGTCAAAAGTTTGGACACACCTAGAAATACCTTATTTAGGCTGAGCACTTGTTGACCGCTTTTCCTTCACTCTGTGGTTCAACTCATCCCAAACCATTGCAATTGGGTTGTGGTCGGCTGATTGTGGAGGCCAGGTCATCTGATGCAGCACTCCATCACTCTCCTTCTTGGTCAAATAGCCTTTACACAGCCTGTAGGTGTGTTGGGTCACTGTCATGTTTAAAAACAAACGATACTCCCACCAAGTGCAAATCAGATGGGATGGCGTATCACTGCAGAATGCTGTGGTAGCCATGCTGGTTAAGTGTGCCTTGAATTCTAAATAAATCCCTGTCAGTGTCACCAGCAAAGAACCCCCACACCCTTACACCTCCTCCGTGCTTCATGGTGGGAACCACACATGCGGAGATCATCCGTTCATCTACTCTGCGTCTCACAAAGACGCGACAGTTGGAACCAAAAATCTCCGGTCTAATGTCTAATTTCACCGGTCTAATGTCCATTGCTCGTGTTTCTTGGCCCAAGAAAGTCTCTTCTTTTTATTGGTGTCCTTTAGTAGCGACCATGAAGACCTGATTCACTCAGTCTCCTCTGAACGGTTGATGTTGAGATGAGTCTGTTACTTGAACTCTGTGAAGCATTTTTTTGGGCTGCAATTTTTGAGGCTGGTAACTAATGAACTTCTCCTCTGCAGCAGAGGTAACTCTGGGTCTTCCTTTCCTGCGGTGGTCCTCATGAGAGCCAGTTTCATCATAGCGCTTGATGGTTTTTGCGACTGCAGTTGAAGAAACTTTCAAAGTTCTTGAAATTTTCTGTATTGACTGACCTTCATGTCTTAAAGTAATGATGGACTGTCATTTCTCTTTGCGTATTTGAGCTGTTCTTGCCACAATATGGACTTGGCCTTTTACCAAATAGTGCCATCTTCTGTATACCACCCCTACCTTGTCACAACACAACTGATTGGCCCAAACACATTAAAAAGGAAATAAATTCCACAAATGAACTTTTAACAAGGCACACCTGTTAATTGAAATGCATTACAAGTGACTAACTCATGAAGCTGGTTGAGAGAATGCCAAGAGTGTGCAAAGCTCTCATCAAGACAAAGGGTGGCTACTTTTAAGAATCTAAAATGTGTTTTCACTGTCTTCACTACTATTCTACAATGTAGAAAATAGTACAAATAAAGAAACACCTGTGAATGAGTAGGTCTGTCCAAACTGTTGTCTAGTACTGTACTGTACAGCAGGTAGCCTAGTGGTCAGAGCATCAGGCCAGTTCCAATCCCCAAGCTGACAAGGTAAAAATATGTTGTTCTGCCCCTGAACAAGGCATTTACACACTGTTCCTAAACCTTCATTGAAAATAAGAATTTGTTTTTAACTGACTTGCCTAGTTAAATAAAGGTTAAATAAAAAGTATAAAAATGTCAGGTAGACATACAGTATACTACTCACACACTTTGTCTGTATTGCTTACTTGAAATATTTCCCTGAATTTCTGACCACCACACTACATTTGAAACATAGTGAAAAGTGACAATAAAGGGAGAACCATGCACAGTAGTGATCATAATGGTCTACCTTATATTACAGATGTACTTTAGACATGTTATTTGGAAACCAAAGACTGAGCTAATATCCAGGAGCCAAGACCAAGATTTATACCAGGACATTTGTCCAAGATCCAGAGTTGAGACCATGACAAGTTAAAGACAAAATGTATGTGGTTTCGAGACCAAGACCACTAGATCAAGAGTCCATGGGCCTTTTCTTCAATTGTAAAAAAATCTAAAGTAGAGTACAGTAGAGTACAGTACAGTAGTAGAGCACAGTAGAGTAGTAGAGCACAGTACAGCACAGTGCAGTACAGTAGTAGGGCACAGTAAAGTAGTAGAGCACAGTGCAGTACAGTAGTAGAGCACAGTACAGTAGTCGAGCACAGTACAGTAGTAGAGCACAGTGCAGTACAGTAGTAGAGCACAGTACAGTACAGAAGAGCACAGTACAGTAGTAGAGCAGTACAGTAGAGTACAGTAGATTAGTAGAGCACAGTACAGTAGTAGAGCAGTACAGTAGAGTACAGTAGAGTAGTAGAGTGCAGTACAGTAGAGCGTAGGGGAGTAGAGTACAGTAGATTAGTAGAGTACAGTATAGTAGAGTAGAGCATAGTAGAGTAGAGTAGTATAGTACAGTGCAGTAGAGTAGAGTAGTAGAGTACAGTAGAGTAGTAGAGCACAGTACAGTAGAGTAGTAGAGTACAGTACATTAGAGTACAGTAGAGTAATAAAGTACAGTATAGTAGTAGAGTACAGTACAGTAGAGCATAGTAGAGTAGTAGAGTACAGTGCAGTAGAGTAGAGTAGTAGAGTACAGTGCAGTAGAGTAGAGTAGTAGAGTACAGTAGAGTAGTAGGGCACAGTACAGTAGAGCATAGGAGAGTAGAGTACAGTAGTAGAGTACAGTAGAGTAGTAGAGTACAGTACATTAGAGTACAGTACAGTAATAAAGTACAGTAGAGTAGTAGAGCACAGTACAGTTGGAGCCTTCCTGCTGGCTACGTGTGTGTTTTTTCCAGGTGGGACCTTTTATGGTTTCTCTAAATAAACAAAACTCTAATTTGATAGAGCATGGCACATGAAACTTTAAAATGGAGTTGTTCTATTGAAATAGAGTTATGTTTTTTGTTTTTTACAAAAAACATGAATTACTTTACAACACGAAGTTTAGGAGTGAGGGTTTGGGACAGCCAGCTCTCAATACAATAGGTGTCTAAACAATAACTTTGCACCACTATATTAAATCACCAATATGTTTGTAATTGCCTTTGAACACATCATGATGTAAATAAATAATGTCCTAAGTTTGGAGACTTATACATGCACTATGCAGAAATCACTGCTATGCTAGCTATCACTATGCTATCACTGCTATTTCCTGGTTGTTAAAATTCTAATAGTTCGCCTAATTTCAGTTTATCTGACAAAACAAGCAAGTATAGTGTAGATAGTCATTATACCATCTAAACCACTGTGAAATATATTTTCCATAACCAAAAATATTGTATTTTCAGCTGTTTGAAGCTGGTGTACAAAACCCAAACTAAAAGACGCAAAAACAAATCTTAAAAAACAAAAAGCATAGAACTAGCCCACATAGAACAGATCGATCACTTCTTAGACTTGCTTTCAACGAGAATGACAGATCTATAACTCACATTTCTAGGTTAATTCTCTCAGATTGCACAAAGTTACATATTGCTGCTTTAACGGTTTAAAAAAATGCTTTTATGGGTGGGAAAGCAATGTTTGCCACTTATGCAGAATCACCATCACCAGAATCGCCTGTCTTGTATAAAAAATAATTTAGTAGTCCTCGACTCACACTGCATAATTCAATATACTTGGAATCAGGGTCGGCAGCTCTGAAATAATAGAGGTGAAACAATGATGGTGGGTGTTGGACAAGGTTCATGTTTCAGGTGTTATCTCCCCAGTTTCGAGAGCTCTTGGCTGTGAGAGATAAATATTGACATCAATTGGGTAGAACACACACACACACAGGTTGAAGTACAACAAGATCTCTGTTTGTTTGGAGCAGAAGTGTTACAAAAAACACTAAATTGCTGAATTAGCTTGGTGCCCTTGGATAAACTTTTCATAATCTGTTATCGGTCTTCCCCCGATGTGGAGAACAACACACACACACGCACCTTTCTCTACATTGCTCCGTTCATCTTTCCCTCGATCCTGAGTATTCTCCCAGTCCCACTATTTTCTCATGGTCTAAGAGTCTTTTAGGTGCCTTTTGGCAAACTCCGAGCGGGCTGTCATGTGCCTTTTACTGAGGAGTGGCTTCCCTCTGGCCATTCTACCGTTAAAACCTGATTGGTGGAGTGCTGCAGAGATGGTTGTCCTTCTAGAAGGTTCTCCCATCTGCACAGAGGAACTCTGGAGCTCTTTCAGAGAGACCATCGGGTTCTTGGTCACCTCCCCGACGAAGGCCCTACTCCCCTGATTGCTCAGCTTGGCCAGGCGGCCAGCTCTAGGAAGAGTCTTGGTGGTTCTAAACTTTTTCCATTTAAGAATGATGGAGGCCACTGTGTTCTTGTGGACCTTCAAGGCTGCAGACATTTTTTGGGACCCTTCCCCTTGGCACAACCCTGTCTCGGTGCTATACGGACAATTCCTTCTACCTCAAGGCTTGGTTTTTGCTCTGACATACACTGTCAACTGTGGGACTTAACTATAGACAGGTGTGTGCCTTTCCAAATCATATCCAATCAATTGAATTTACCACAAGTGGACTCAATTGCTAGAAACATCTCAAGGATGATCAATGAATTTCGAGTCTCATAGCAAAGTACCTGAATACTAATACGGTTTTCCCTTTGTCATTATGGGGTATTGTGTGTAGATTGATGAAGATTTGTATGTATTTAATACATTTTAGAATAAGGCTGGAACGTAACAAAATGTTGAAAATGTCAAGGGGTCTGAATACTTGTGGAATCAACTGTATAGGAATCAACTGTATAGGAATCAACTGTATAGGAATCAACTGTATAGGAATCAACTGTATAGGAATAAACTGTATAGGAATAAACTGCATAGGAATAAGCTGCACAGGAATCAACTGTATAGGAATCAACTGTACAGGAATCAACTGTACAGGGAATCAACTGTACAGGGAATCAGTGTGCTGTTTGGGTAGCAGATGGTGTGATAGTACAGGTGCATGTTTTGACATACAGTACAGTATGTGTGAATGAATGTGTATATATGCATATACTTAACTCTGCACCTGTTTGAGGATTTGAGACATTTGTACTGATGCCATTTGGAATTTGAAAGGCTTCTAGAATATTTCCATATGGTTTATGAGCTCTGTTGTTTTGTTTGCTCTAGGAAAATAAACAAATGAGCTTAGTTTATTGGATCCTTTATGAGGAAAAGAAACACAGACACGAAAGCTGTAGCTTCCCACCAGTTTGAAGCCTATTATTCTCTCAGAATAGTGTTCCCAAATGATAGTTTATCAATTGATTGTTTATCAAATTAGCTCTGTTTCTCGCTGAGTCTCTAACCTGGCAAGCAAGGTAGGCGATGGAAAATTAATTGTCCACACACACACAAGCCCGCAGCGTACGCAGCACACACACAGTCCCTGATTGCATATAGTGCAGCTGGTGAAAATGAATGAATATATTTATCTCTCTCTCTCTCTCTCTCAAAGGGGCTTTATTGAAATGGGAAACGTGATTGAAACTAAATTGAAATAAACAAACAAATTTACAGTAAACATTACACTCGCTCTCTCTCTTTCTTACATTCCTCCCCTCTCTGTCTCACCATCTCCCTCGCTCTCTGTCTCTGTTAACTTGCCTTGTTATTCAGTGTGAAGGAGGCTACCATTTTGCCAACTAAACAGACGCTTCTAAACTGGGTTCAAATACTACTCAAAATCATTTCCAAAACTTTATCTGTGCTTGATTGAGCTTGCCTGTAGAAATGGAACCAATTACAAAGCCTCACATGTGCAGACCCCACCCACCTGGCACTTGAGGGCAGACTAAAGCAAAAGCTCAAAGTATTTGAATGATTTCTAATCGTATTTAAACCAAGGTCTGAGTCACTGAGCCCCAATCCTCTTGCTGCTTGCCTTCATTAATTTGACTAAATGTCAATGGCTCCTGGCGATTAAAGACGGCGATCATTTACCGGTCATGATTTTGATAAGGGCAATTAGCCCACAAGCTGCTGGAGAAAATCAATGTGGAACGTAAAGGCAAGAAAGAGAAGCCAGGATGAGAAGAGGAGAGGCAGGATGAGAAGAGGAGAGCCAGGATGAGAAGAGGAGAGGCAGGATGAGAAGAAAGGAGACACAGGATGAGGAGAGGAGAAGCAGGATGAGAAGAGGAGAGGCAGGATGAGGAGAAAGGAGAGGCAGGATGAGGAGAGGAGAGGCAGGATGAGGAGAGGAGAGGCAGGATGAGAAGAAAGGGAGAGGAGAGGATGAGGAGAGGCAGGATGAGAAGAATGGAGGCAGGATGAGGAGAGGAGAGGCAGGATGAGGAAAGGAGGACACAGGATGAGGAGGAGAGGCAGGAGAGGAGGATGAGGAGAGGAGAGGCAGGATGAGGAGAGGAGAGGCAGGATGAGAAAGGAGAGGCAGGATGAGAAGAGGAGAGGCAGGATGAGAAGAGGAGAGGCAGGATGAGAAGAGGAGAGGCAGGATGAGAAGAGGAGAAGCAGGATGAGAATAGGAGAGGCAGGATGAGGAGAGGCAGGATGAGGAGAGGAGAGGCAGGATGAGGAGAGGAGGATGAGGAGACACAGGATGAGGAGAGGAGAGGCAGGATGAGGAGAGAAGGAGGAGACACAGGATGAGAAGAGGCAGGATGAGGAGAAAGGAGACACAGGATGAGGAGAGGAGAGGCAGGATGAGGAGAAAGGAGACACAGGATGAGGAGAGGAGAGGCAGGATGAGAAGAAAGGAGTCGCAGGATGAGGAGAGGAGAGGCAGGATGAGGAGAGGAGACACATGATAAGGAGAGGAGAGGCAGGATGAGGAGAAAGGAGACACAGGATGAGGAGAGGCGAGGCAGGATGAGAAGAAAGGAGACACAGGATGAGGAGAGGAGAGGCAGGATGAGGAGAGGCAGGATGAGGAGAGGAAAGGCAGGATGAGAAGAAAGGAGACGCAGGATGAGGAGAGGAGAGGCAGGATGAGGAGAAAGGCAGGATGAGGAGAGGCAGGATGAGGAGAAAGGAGACACAGGATGAGGAGAAAGGAGACACAGGATGAGGAGAAAGGAGACACAGGATGAGGTGAAAGGAGACACAGGATGAGGAGAGGAGAGGCAGGATGAGAAGAAAGGAGACACAGGATGAGAAGAAAGGAGAGGCAGGATGAGGAGAGGCAGGATGAGGGAGAGGAGAGCCAGGATGAGAAGAGGAGAGGCAGGATGAGAAGAAAGGAGACACAGGATGAGGAGAGGAGAAGCGGGATGAGAAGAGGAGAGGCAGGATGAGGAGAAAGGAGAGGCAGGATAAGGAGAGGAGAGGCAGGATGAGGAGAGGAGAGGCAGGATGAGGAGAGGAGAGGCAGGATGAGGAGAGGAGAGGCAGGATGAGGAGAGAGAGGAGAGGCAGGATGAGGAGAGCAGGATGAGGAGAGGCAGGATGAGGATGAGGGAGAGAGAGGTGAGGCAGGATGAGGAGAGAGAGGAGAGGCAGGATGAGGAGAGAGAGGAGAGGCAGGATGAGGAGAGAGAGGAGAGGCAGGATGAGGAGAGAGAGAAGAGGCAGGATGAGGAGAGGCAGGATGAGAAGAAAGGAGAAACAAGATGAGGAGAGGAGAGGCAGGATGAGAAGAAAGGAGACACAGGATGAGGAGAGGCAGGATGAGCAGGAGAGGCAGGATGAGGAGAGGAGAGGCAGGATGAGAAGAAAGGGCAGGATGAGGAGAGGCAGGATGAGAGAAAGGGACACAGGATGAGGGAGGAGAGGCAGGATGAGGAAAGGGACACAGGATAAGGAGAGGAGAGGCAGGATGAGGAGGATGAGGAAAGGAGACACAGGATGAGGAGAGGCAGGATGAGGAGAAAGGAGACACAGGATGAGGAGAGGAGAGGCAGGATTAGGAGAAAGGAGACACAGGATGAGAGAGAGAGGCAGGATGAGAAGAAAGGAGACACATGATGAGGAGAGGGAGGCAGGATGAGAAGAAATTAGACACATGATGAGGAGAGGAGAGGCAGGATGAGAAGAAAGGAGTCACAGGATGAGGAGAGGAGAGGAAGGATGAGAAGAAAGGAGACACAGGATGAGGAGAGGCAGGAAGAGGAGAGGCAGGATGAGGAGAGAGAGGAGAGGCAGGATGAGGAGAGGCAGGATGAGGAGAGGCAGGATGAGGAGAGAGAGGAGAGGAGGATGAGGATGAGGAGAGGCAGGAAGAGAGAAAGGCAGGATGAGGAGAGGAGAGGCAGGATGAGGAGAGAAAGGAGAGGCAGGATGAGGAGAGAGAGGAGGCAGGATGAGGAGAAGAGGAGAGGCAGGATGAGAGAGAGGAGAGGCAGGATGAGGAGAGAGAGGAGAGGCAGGATGAGGAGAGGAGAGGAGAGGCAGGATGAGGCAGGATGAGGGAGAGGCAGGATGAGGAGAGAGGAGAGGCAGGATGAGGAGAGGAGGAGAGGCAGGATGAGGAAGAAGAGGAGAGGCAGGATGATGAGAGAGAGGAGAGGCAGGATGAGAGAAGAGGAGAGGCAGGATGAGGAGAGGCAGGATGAGAAGAGAGGAGAGGCAGGATGAGGAGAGGCAGGATGAGGCAGGATGAGGAGAGACAGGATGAGGAGAGAGAGGTGAGGCAGGATGAGAAGAGAGGAGAGGCAGGATGAGGAGAGGCAGGATGAGGAGAGGCAGGATGAGGAGACACAGGATGAAGAGAGAGATGAGGCAGGATGAGAGAGGAGACACAGGATGAGAGGAGAGGCAGGATGAGAAGAGAGGAGCAGGATGAGGAGAGGAGAGGCAGGATGAGGAGAAAGGAGACACAGGATGAGGAGAGGAGAGGCAGGATGAGAAGAAAGGAGAGGCAGGATGAGGAGAGGAGAGGCAGGATGAGAAGCAGGATGAGGAGAGGCAGGATGAGGAGAGGCAGGATGATGAGAGGCAGGATAAGGAGAGAGGAGAGGCAGGATGAGGAGAGAGAGGAGAGGCAGGATGAGGAGAGGCAGGATGAGGACAGGAGGTGAGGCAGGATGAGGAGAAGAGGAGAGGCAGGATGAGGAGAGAGAGGAGAGGCAGGATGAGGAGAAAGGAGGACACAGGATGAGGAGAGGAGAGGCAGGATGAGGAGAAAGGAGACACAGGATAAGGAGAGGAGAGGCAGGATGAGAAGAAAGGAGACACAGGATGAGGAGAGGAGAGGCAGGATGAGAAGAAAGGAGAAACAGGATGAGGAGAGGAGAGGCAGGATGAGAAGAAAGGAGACACAGGGAGGAGAGGCATGATGAGGAGAGGCAGGATGAGAAGAAAGGAGACACAGGATGAGGAGATGGAGAGGCAGGATGAGAAGGAAGGAGAAACAGGATGAGGAGAGGAGAGGCAGGATGAGAAGTAAGGAGACACAGGATGAGGAGAGGCAGGATGAGGAGAGGAGAGGCAGGATTAGGAGAAAGGAGACACAGGATGAGAGAGAGGAGAGGCAGGATGAGAAGAAAGGAGACAGGATGAGGAGAGGAGAGGCAGGATGAGGAGAAAGGAGACACAGGATGAGGAGAGGAGAGGCAGGATGAGGAGAAAGGAGACACAGGATGAGGAGAGGAGAGGCAGGATGAGAAGAAAGGAGACATGATGAGGAGAGGAGAGGCAGGATGAGGAGAAAGGAGACACAGGATGAGGAGAGGAGAGGCAGGATGAGAAAGGAGACATGATGAGGAGAGGAGAGGCAGGATTAGGAGAAAGGAGACACAGGATGAGGAGAGGAGAGGCAGGATGAGAAGAAAGGAGACACATGATGAGAGAGAGGAGAGGCAGGATGAGAAGAAAGGAGACACAGGATGAGGAGAGGAGAGGCAGGATGAGAAGAAAGGAGACACAGGATGAGGAGAGGCAGGAGAGAGAGGAGACACAGGATGAGGAGAGGCATGATGAGAAGAAAGGAGACACAGGATGAGGAGAGGAGAGGAAGGATGAGAGAAAGGAGACACAGGATGAGGAGAGGAGAGGCAGGAAGAGGAGAGGCAGGATGAGGAGAGAGAGGAGGAGAGGCAGGATGAGGAGAGGCAGGATGAGGAGAGAGAGGAGAGGCAGGATGAGGAGAGGAGAGGCAGGATGAGGAGAGAGAGGAGAGGCAGGATGAGAAGAGGAGACACAGGATGAGGAGAGGAGAGGCAGGATGAGAAGAAAGGAGCAGGATGAGGAGAGGAGAGGAAGGATGAGAAGGAGGAGACACAGGATGAGGAGAGGAGAGGCAGGAGAGGAGAGGCAGGATGAGGAGAGAGAGAGGAGAGGCAGGAGAGGCAGGATGAGGAGGAGGCAGGATGAGGAGAGAGGAGAGGCAGGATGAGAGGAGAGGCAGGATGAGGAGAGAGAGGAGAGGCAGGAGGGAGAGGAGAGGCAGGATGAGGAGGCAGGATGAGGAGAGGCAGGATGAGGAGAGAGGAGAGGCAGGATGAGGAGGATGAGGAGAGGCAGGATGAGGAGAGAGAGGAGAGGCAGGATGAGGACAGAGAGGAGAGGCAGGATGAGGGATTGAGAGGAGAGGCAGGATGAGGAGAGAGAGGAGAGGCAGGGGAGGAGAGGCAGGATGAGGAGAGAGAGGTGAGGCAGGATGAGGGAGAGAGGAGAGGCAGGATGAGGAGGCAGGATGAGGAGGATGGATGAGGATGAGGAGGAGAGGCAGGATGAGGAGAGAGAGGAGAGGCAGGATGAGGACAGAGAGGAGAGGCAGGATGAGGAGAGAGGAGAGGCAGGATGAGGAGAGAGAGGAGAGGCAGGATGAGGACAGAGAGGAGAGGAGATGAGGAGAGGCAGGAAGAGAGGAGAGGCAGGAAGAGGAAAGGCAGGATGAGGAGAGGCAGGAAGAGGAGAGGCAGGGAGGAGAGGCAGGATGAGGAGAGGCAGGATGAGGAGAGAGAGGAGAGGCAGGATGAGGAGAGAGGAGGAGAGGCAGGATGAGGAGAGGCAGGATGAGGATGAGAGGAGAGGCAGGATGAGGAGAGAGAGGAGAGGCAGGATGAGGAGAGGCAGGATGAGGAGAGAGGAGAGGAGAGGCAGGATGAGGAGAGAGGAGAGGCAGGATGAGGAGAGGCAGGATGAGGAGAGGCAGGATGAGGAGAGGCAGGATGAGGCAGGATGAGGAGTGAGAGGAGAGGCAGGATGAGGAGAGGCAGGGTGGACGGCAGAAGAGCAGCACACTCCTGGATGGCCTGACTGCCAACACTAAGGCCACATAATGTACATAACAAGCTTATTGGAATATTTCTACAGAATAGAAGAAAGAGATACGGCTCGATACTATTTGTACGATTTCATTTGTATGTCTGCACTGTCTTTATAAAATAGGCAAATCAATGTGTCAAGGATGAGAAGGCAAGGTAGCACAGCAGACTCCCGATCTGATGATAAACTCCTATTCCAAGGCATATAGTGTGAAAGAGGCTGGGGATTTTCTACAACAAAGACAGAGCTATATGTGGTTTCTAGGGGTTTCTAGGTTTTTATGGCTATAGGCGACTTGTTTCTATCTGATTAAATCAATATGGGAAGTCAGAGAAGGCAACACAGCAGCGTACTCCTGGGTTGACTGGAAACCCCTAAACCGACTACCTACAGGCCACACAGATAATACTGTATCTAACAAGTTCTGATCAGTTTATTAGGATCCCCAATAGCATGCAGCAGCTACTCTTCCTGGGGTCCACGTAAAATACAAATGCATGACATTAAATTCCCTAAATAATATAAATAAAACACACACACACACACACAGTATATAGACACCAAGAGACAGCAAAAATGCTATTTACACAGTATTCATACGGTATTTACATATTCTTACGTACAGTAGTTTAATTAGATCTTTAGAAAGAGAAGAGGATACTTTGTGTGTTGTTGTTTTAAGTTAAACTTGTTGCCTGAGTAACCTCTGGTGGCAGATCATTCCATGATGACATGGTTCTATGCATAAAATATATTTTTTTAACCTTTATTTAACTTGGCAAGTCAGTTATTAAGAACAAATTCTTATTTACAATGACGGCCTACTCCGGCCAAACCTGGACGACGCTGGGTAAATTGTGCGCCGCACTATGGGACTCCCAATCACGGCCGGATGTGATACAGCCTGGATTCGAACCAGGGACTGTAGTGACGCCTCTTGCACTGAGATGCAGTGCCTTAGACCACTGCACAACACAACTGAGCAACACATTAAATCTGTTTTTGGTTTGGGTACTGTGAAGAAACCCATAGTGGTGTGTCTGGTGGGGTATATATGCATTTCTGAAAGTCCATGATTGGAGAGATTTTAGATTTGATACAGAATAGACACTGTTACTATGGTTTAGTACTGTATGCCATTGCTTTCTTTGGGAATCCGTGTGGAAGGCAGGGCAGGCAGCACAGTGTTGGTCTGGAAACCCTAACAAGGATGCCAAGTGGCATGACATTTTGGATTTACACAATATATAGTTTTCCATCTTGTATCCGTTTTATGTCCCTGGAATCCCTCAATACTGACAACTTAAGACATCCCCAAGTGTAAGGTGTCAAGCATTGCACTGTGTTAGTACTGCTAACCTTGGCCATACAGCATACACACGCCTTCTGTGAAAGATCTCTGCAGAGTACAATAAATAGACAATAGCTGAGGTCTGTGTGACTTCTAAGTGTTTTATTAACTTTATTTAACCAGGGGAACCCATTGAGACCAGGGAATCATTTCCAATGATGCCCTGAGAACAACAGTTCAAGCAATGGAAGCAACAAATAATCAAGTTTTTAGAGAGACCTCCTGTAGGTTATTCCAGTGTTTCCCTAACTCAGAGGAGACCCGCGGAACCTCTAGAACCATCCAGTCTAGAGAGTCTAATAGTTACGAGATTTCCCATTTTAGAAGTGAGGTGAGGTAGTATGGGAGTTTCCGGAGAAGTGCTTTATATACGATAACAGCCAATGTCGGGGCCCTTCTGGTCGTCTGAGACTCCCAGCCAACAGAACTATTTAAGAGACAGTGATGCGTACAGACATTATCACCAGTGATAAAACGCAAGGCTGAGTGCTAGACTGAATCTAGAGGTTTTAACTGAACAGAGGCAGAGTGCTAGACTGAATCTGGAGGTTTTAACACAGAGGAATCTGAGTGCTAGACTGAATCTAGAGGTTTTAACACTGAGTGCTAGACTGAATCTAGAGGTTTTAACACAGAGGCTGAGTGGTAGACTGAATCTAGAGGTTTTAACACAGGCTGAGTGCTAGACTGAATCTAGAGGTTTTAACACAGGCTGAGTGCTAGACTGAATCTGGAGGTTTTAACACAGAGGCTGAGTGCTAGACTGAATCTGGAGGTTTTAACACAGAGGCTGAGTGCTAGACTGAATCTAGAGGTTTTAACACAGGCTGAGTGCTAGACTGAATCTAGAGGTTTTAACACACAGGCTGAGTGCTAGACTGAATCTAGAGGTTTTAACACACAGGCTGAGTGCTAGACTGAATCTAGAGGTTTTAACACACAGGCTGCATGTAGATTGAGTCGCCATAGTCAATTACTAGGAGGAGTGTTGCTTGAACGATCTTCCTCCTATTTTCAAAAGTGAGACAGAACTTATTTCCAGACAAGAAACCAATCTTTACTCACCACTGTTTAGTCAGCTTGTCAATGTGTGTTTTAAAGGACAGCTTCTCATCATTCCAAATACCTAGATACTTATAATGGGGGACCAGCTCAAGTTGGGCTCTACTCAAGGTACAGATAGGCAGGTATTTAGCATATAAACATATACTATTATATCATTGTAAATAAACATAGTATATCAATATTTAGCACTAATTTAAGATTGGTGATCAATTCTTGAATTGATTCAAAGCCAAGCTGAAGGTTGTGAATGACCTTCTCTGCAATATACACTGAGTATACTAAATATTAGGAACACCTTCCTAATATTCAGTTGCAGCCCCTCCCCCTTTAGCCCTGAGAACAGCCTCAATTCGTCCAGGCATGGACTCTACAAGGTGTTGAGAGTGTTCTGCAGGGATGCTGGTCCATGTTGACTCCAATGCTTCCCACAGTTGGCTGGATGTCCTTTGGGTGGTGGGAATTCTTGATACACACTGGAAACTGTTGAGTGTGAAAACCCCAGCACCGTTGCAGTTCTTGACACACTCAAACCGGTGTGCCTGGTACCTACTACCATACCCCGTTCAAACACACTTTTGTCTTGCCCATTCACCCTCTGAATGGCACACACATACACAATCCATGTCTCAATTGTCTCAAGGTTTAAAAATGGGTCTTTAACCCGTCTCCTCCCCTTCATCTACAGTGACTTGAAGTGGATTTAACAAGTGACATCAACAAGAGATCACAGCTTTCACCTGGACTCACCTGGTCAGTCTGTCATGGAACGAGCAGGTGTTCTCAATGTTGTGTATACTCAGTGTATGTCTAAACATTCGTCAACTGGTGTCATCTTGTATCTGTTTCCGAGTCAACCTTGTGAGCAGTGGACACAATGGGAGTGTAACAGTGCCCTATAGTATCTCACAGGATATTGGGAAGTTGTTTTCAGAATTGAATAAGGGCATCAACAGACATTTGGATAGTTGACATATAGTCCTACATGATCGAATGTAGACAGATACACAATTAGTCTTTGAAAGCCTCAAACGTTTTCTTTTTACAACAAATTGCGCTCAAGCCATACTTTTGTTTGTCGCAATCATATCATCTCCTAATTATTGTAGCTAGGTTTCCAAAGAGATAAAAACACACAGTAAGTAATCATGGTCTGGTTCCTATCCACCATCCAGCCCTTTTTAAACATGTCTCTCGCTATCATTACAATTGGTTTTGTGTCTGACTGTAGTTACATGAAACAATAACTGTTTCACTGTTCTGGTTTTATTTCGACAACTAAGACATATACATTTCAGAGCTGACTTCCAGTCATCTCCTATCCAACTGCCATCATCCCCCTTTCTTTCCTTCATCATCCCTTCTTTCTTTCCCTCATCTATCCTCCTTTTCCCCCACTCATCACCCCCTTTCTTTCCATTATCATCCTCCTTTTTTCCCTCATCATCCCCCTTTTTCCCCTCATCATCCTCCCTTTCTTTCCCTCATCATCCCCTGTTTCTTTTCCTCATCATCTCTTGTTTTTCTTTTCCTCATCATCCCTTGTTTCTTTTCCTCATCATCCCTTGTTTCTTTTCCTCATCATCCCTTGTTTCTTTTCCTCATCATCCCTTGTTTCTTTTCCTCATCATCCCTTGTTTCTTTTCCTCATCATCCCTTGTTTCTTTTCCTCATCATCTTGTTTCTTCATTTCTCATGTTTTTTCCTCATCATCCCTTCTTTCTTTTTTCCCTCATCATCCCTTCTTTCTTTCCCTCATCATCCCTTCTTTCTTTCCCTCATCATCCCTTCTTTCTTTCCCTCATCATCCCTTCTTTCAGCTTTTATATCTCCATCATAAGGATTATCTGAGTGCAGCTGCGTAATTATATGAAACAAAAGCTATTTCATGTTCTGGATTTGTTTCAACAATACAAAAAGAATCATACTTTCAAAGCTCACGTCCATCCACCCCCTCCCAGTCTTCTGCCTATCATTATGACTACCTCGGTGTGTGACTGCCCAAAACACAGACACACACACAACACACACACACATACTGTCACACACGTCCATCCACCCAGTCTTCACATCACACACACACACACACACACACACACACACACACACACACACACACACACACACCATCCCCCCACCCCACCACACACATATACCCCCCATACACACCTGCCGACCCCCCCACACGCACCATTCTAAATATGTATCAATGTGATTGCTTCTCTCTGAGTGACTGATTCACATCAGTGATTCACATCAGTGATTCACAGAGCTGATAACCCAGTCCAGGGTAATGAAATACTCACCGGCTGACAAATGACATTTTTCACACAGCAGAGCCCTTATTCCATTTGGCCCCCTATTAAATGTCTTCCACTCTCTGTGGCTTGTGTTGGTTTGGTTCACTCCTGCTGTTGTTGTGTGTCTCATATGCCTCAACTATATAATAAGGTTTCAGAGAGGATTAACTGGTCTTGATTGACATTTTGCTTGGTCCTGCATGCTCATCACACATTTTCTGGATAAGATTTGGCCCACTCTTAAATGTCTCCCTCCTCTCTGTGGATTGGCTTTAGCCTGGTTAAACCAACGTGATTGGTGTTCTCATAATGGTGAACACAGCATTCCGTTTGGTTTAGGCTAGCTTGGCTCAGCCTTACGTTTTCCACTGCTGTTCAGACAGATTTGGTCTCCCTGTTTAAATGGCTTCTTGTGTGTTTTTGTTTGGCTAAGACTCAGGTTTAAGACCCATATACACCCACAGGCCTCTCCGTCTTTCTTATTAAGGTTTAAAGGGAGAAGGAATTAAATCAACAATCTGGAGTTGAATTGCAGGGGTATCTTACTGCATTTTCACCAGCAGGAAACATCCCTGTTACTTTAATGGGAGTAAAAAAGTTAATGATAGCAATCTACACGTGTCGTTCCAAATTTCACTCATTTATGGATAAAGACTTTAATCCAGTTCAACTTTGTGAAATCTGTTCTGTTCCGCAGTGTGGTGCATGGTGGGTATTTTTCTCTGATAATTCCAGGAAAAGAGCACAGTGTTTCCACCCAGGAATTGCTTTCTCTCACCTTTTGTACCCACTAGCCAGCAGCACTGACACATGAGCACTGATTTTGCAGATGGTAGCTATCTTGCAGAAAGTTTTACTTGCAATGATTGTGGTATGTGGTTATACTACCTACAGTCGAATGCACTGATTGTCAGTAGTTCTGGATAAGAGCATCTGCTAAAGGACTAACATATAAATGTAATGACTTGCCTAAGGATTGCCTCTGTAAGAGCTAAGTGACAATCAAGGGAAAAGTGTGTTTTTTGTATTCTGTCCATGTGCTACTTGGTTCTACTTAATAATCCCCTGACACAGTAGCAGCAGTACAACTTAATGCACTACACACAGAGACGGACACACACACCAGTGGAGGCTGCTGAGGGGAGGACGGCTCATAATAATGGTTGGAATGGAGTAAATGGAATGGCATCAAGCCATATGTGTTCGATATATTTGAAACCATTCCACTCTATTACACTCCAGCCATTACCATGAACCCATCCTCCCCAATCAAGGTGCCACCAATCTCCTGTGACACACAAACACACACACTAATGTACAGCATGTACCGTAGGCACTCCCTCACGTAAGGTGGAAGAGAGGAGAAAGAGATGTCTGCCCTTGGTAAGGTGGAAGAGAGGAGAAAGACATGTCTGCCCTTGGTAAGGTGGAAGAGAGGAGAAAGAGATGTCTGCCCTTGGTAAGGTGGAAGAGAGGAGAAAGACATGTCTGCCCTTGGTAAGGTGGAAGAGAGGAGAAAGAGATGTCTGCCCTTGGTAAGGTGGAAGAGAGGAGAAAGAGATGTCTGCCCTTGGTAAGGTGGAAGAGAGGAGAAAGACATGTCTGCCCTTGGTAAGGTGGAAGAGAGGAGAAAGAGATGTCTGAACTTGGTAAGGTGGAAGAGAGGAGAAAGAGATGTCTGCCCTTGGTAAGGTGGAAGAGAGGAGAAAGACATGTCTGCCCTTGGTAAGGTGGAAGAGAGGAGAAAGAGATGTCTGCCCTTGGTAAGGTGGAAGAGAGGAGAAAGACATGTCTGCCCTTGGTAAGGTGGAAGAGAGGAGAAAGACATGTCTGCCCTTGGTAAGGTGGAAGAGAGGAGAAAGAGATGTCTGCCCTTGGTAAGGTGGAAAGAGATGTCTGAACTTGGTAAGGTGGAAGAGAGGTGAAAGAGATGTCTGAACTTGGTAAGGTGGAAGAGAGGAGAAAGAGATATCTGCCCTTGGTAAGGTGGAAGAGAGGAGAAAGAGATGTCTGAACTTGGTAAGATGGAAGAGAGGTGAAAGAGATGTCTGCCCTTGGTAAGGTGGAAGAGAGGAGAAAGAGATGTCTGAACTTGGTAAGGTGGAAGAGAGGAGAAAGAGATGTCTGCCCTTGGTAAGGTGGAAGAGAGGAGAAAGAGATGTCTGAACTTGGTAAGGTGGAAGAGAGGAGAAAGAGATGTCTGCCCTTGGTAAGGTGGAAGAGAGGAGAAAGAGATGTCTGCCCTTGGTAAGGTGGAAGAGAGGAGAAAGAGATGTCTGCCCTTGGTAAGGTGGAAGAGAGGAGAAAGAGATGTCTGCCCTTGGTAAGGTGGAAGAGAGGAGAAAGAGATGTCTGCCCTTGGTAAGGTGGAAGAGAAGAGAAAGAGATGTCTGCCCTTGGTAAGGTGGAAGAGAGGAGAAAGAGATGTCTGCCCTTGGTAAGGTGGAAGAGAGGAGAAAGAGATGTCTGCCCTTGGTAAGGTGGAAGAGAGGAGAAAGAGATGTCTGCCCTTGGTAAGGTGGAAGAGAGGAGAAAGACATGTCTGCCCTTGGTAAGGTGGAAGAGAGGAGAAAGACATGTCTGCCCTTGGTAAGGTGGAAGAGAGGAGAAAGAGATGTCTGCCCTTGGTAAGGTGGAAGAGAGGAGAAAGAGATGTCTGAACTTGGTAAGGTGGAAGAGAGGTGAAAGAGATGTCTGAACTTGGTAAGGTGGAAGAGAGGAGAAAGAGATATCTGCCCTTGGTAAGGTGGAAGAGAGGAGAAAGAGATGTCTGCCCTTGGTAAGGTGGAAGAGAGGAGAAAGAGATGTCTGCCCTTGGTAAGGTGGAAGAGAGGAGAAAGAGATGTCTGAACTTGGTAAGGTGGAAGAGAGGAGAAAGAGATGTCTGCCCTTGGTAAGGTGGAAGAGAGGAGAAAGAGATGTCTGCCCTTGGTAAGGTGGAAGAGAGGAGAAAGAGATGTCTGCCCTTGGTAAGGTGGAAGAGAGGAGAAAGAGATGTCTGCCCTTGGTAAGGTGGAAGAGAGGAGAAAGAGATGTCTGCCCTTGGTAAGGTGGAAGAGAGGAGAAAGAGATGTCTGCCCTTGGTAAGGTGGAAGAGAGGAGAAAGAGATGTCTGAACTTGGTAAGGTGGAAGAGAGGAGAAAGAGATGTCTGCCCTTGGTAAGGTGGAAGAGAGGAGAAAGAGATGTCTGAACTTGGTAAGGTGGAAGAGAGGTGAAAGAGATGTCCTTGGTATGTAAATAAAATGATGACCGTGCACTATTTACACACTGACGAAGATGTAGTGTGTGTATGTGAGCATGAGGGTATACGTTTGAGCGTGTGTCTCCACGTGCGTACGTCTGTGTCACATAGACTGAGACACTCAGCGACCTGATGAGGTGTGCTACTGCCCATTAGCTTGTTTTTTACCTCCCTAGCTGAGTAGCGAAGTTATTTCCCCCCCGCACGTCGCCTGGGATTACGACATCTCCTCAGCAGGTGCTCATCTACATTACAGGAACCCGACAGCGAGGCCATCAAAAAGAGCAGCATCGCATTAGTGGAAACCAAGACTGTTCTCAGGGCAGGCCTGGTTGTAGCTTGATATGTTCAATTTTAGCATTTAAGCTAACCCTTTCCCTAACCTTAACCTAATTATCTTAACCGTCCACGTTAATTGTCCTAACCTGCCACCTTAATTATCCTAACCTGCTATGAAAAGTCACTTCTGCTAATCAAAACCGGCAGACCTGCCCTGAGAACAGTCTTGGTTCTCACTAATGTGATACAGCTCAAAAAGGGAGGGGGGAGAGGGTCCACTAGAGAGTGAGTGCACCTGACCCTCGAGAGGGGGAGAGGAGGTTGGGGGGAGGGAAGGCAGTCCACTTAGTAGCAGTGTCACCCCCTCCAGCCCTCCTTCTTAGTTCCATACACACAGTGGTCAATTACAAAGGGATGGAGGGGGGGGGGGTGGAACTAGAGATATAACAGGGGGAAGAGAAGAGTGGGGAGCGAGGTAGAGGTAGAGGCAGAGAGAGAGAAGGAGAGGTGAATGAGAGAGACAGCACAAAAAAAAGAGAGACACAGAAGAAAAACAACCCCTCTGGTTTGTCTAAGAGGGTGATTGGTCTACAAACCATTATCAGAGAGGACCATAAAGACCACACACACACACAATCTAGGAGGATCAGAGAGGTCAACATGACTAATGACGCTAATGCTCCATGAGTACGTCCTCATGGTCACCACCGGTCTCTCACACACACACACACACACACACACTAGGCTGCTAGCCGTGTGCTAACCACTGCTAACTAATTAGCACCCATTGAGGGGGACTTGTCGTTCCGTTGGATGAAATTGGAACGTTCAAGTGGGAACAACAAATTAATGTAGGTTAATAAATGATATCACTCATCGTGGTGGTTGGTGTAATTAGGAAAGGGTTAATAGTTTGACATGTTGTACTATCAGAGTGAGAAGAGAGAAAACATGAAAAGAGACTTGAGGAGAAGTGTGTTCTTTCAGAGATGACATCCTGTGACATGGTTATAACCACTAACATACCTGGACTGCAGGTAAATTAGGCTACATTATATCTAGATGCAGGTAAATTAGGCTACATTATATCTAGATGTCACCACGTCATCCCAACAGCGAGGCCATCAAGAGGGAGGGGGAGGCGGGGGAGGAGGAGGGAAAGGGACCACTTAGGAAAGGCCGTGTTTTTTGTTGTTGTACCATGTTAACATTCGCTTGAATACCAACCTAAGTGATTCGGTCATGTGTACGTACCTACAATGGGATTTTTTTTGTGTGTGAAATATTTGTTGTTCACAGGGGCCGACGTGTGCGAACACACACTAAACATCTCGTTCAACAGTGACATTGTTGTTGTCACTCATGTTCAAGTTTCAGGTTTTATTTGTCACATGCACAAATAGGGAAATGCTTAATTGACATGCAGGCCCTTGAGTTAGACCAGTAAAGATGGAAGACTGTTGCTGCCATCCTCCGAGTGTAGAGGTACTGCACTAAAAGAATAGGCATACAACCCAGGGATACAGTGGATGGGACTACAAATCCCACGAAGCCCCGCATGAGGGTCACGTCAGCGATTCCGCGCCAAAATTGACTGACCACCAGACAAGAATATCAACAACACACGGGGTGAGTGGGGATTGTATGTGCTTATCTTTCCTTTTCACTTGCTAAACGGCGTAAATTATTCAACTAAACGCAAGTAAGAAACTAAAATGTTTCTAACATGCATTAAACAAACTGCTTAGCTAGACAGTTAGCCCTAGATCACGACTCAGTTCCATTACTAGTACACAAGTCATTTGACGAAGGCGTCTTCTGTATTGGGTGAAGTATATATTTAATAAACAAAAATATTGTTTTTTCCAGGTGTTTGAAGCTGGTGCACAAAACCGAAAGTTTAAAAAAACGAAACTCAAGCACGGGAAGCATAGAACTCGAGCACATAACACAGGTCTTCCGTGACACGCAAGCAAGTATAGTGTAGAGAATCAATGTACCTTCTAAACTGCTGTAAAATATATTTTCCATAACCAAAAATAATGTATTTTCAACTGTTTGAAGCAGGTGTACAAAACTAAAAGTAAGATGCATAAAGGAAACTTAAGAACGGGAAGCATAGAAATAGCGCACATAGTCTAGTAAGCGACAGATCTGTTCTAATTTTCAATGAGTGACATCTCTAACTCACATTTCTGTGAGTTTGGTCTGGTCGCCTAAAAAGTTACATATTGTAGTTTTAAGAGCCACGATGCTTGGTCTGAACATTAACATGCATCGCTTGAGGTATGGTTTTGGAATCATAAGGACTTACCAGCGATAAATACTTTTCAAAAACGAAAGGTTGAATTAATAATATTTTTTTTTATAGGGTTAATGTTCCCACAATGCCACATCTCCATGTTACAGCGCTTGTGTATGGGACATGTATGGAAGAGAGGCGACCACCTGTACTAATTCGCTATCTAGCATGCTCCGAACCCCTGTGTGTAACCGTAACTCGGGGAGTGTAGTTTCTTTGGATGGAGGCACCCATAGTCGTATGGATCTGTGCAAAACTGCTCCAGTAAGTGTATATTTTTTTATTTGACAGATTCTTTATTGTTGATGAAAAATAAGGGTAGGATGTCTGTCCACCCACGAGGTTTGGTGATGAAATGTCACTTATTTATGGTATAAAATATATTTTACCAAGACATATGATTAGTCGTGTTCTGAATCGCCCAGTGGGGTCTTTCTTCACCATTAATATTATATCCACCAAGTCCGATGTCGTAACCTAATAGATCCGATAAGCACCGAGCTTTGTTCGAGCGTGCAGCTTTCTCGCAGCGGTTTTAGAGGATTTACATGTTGTGGAATTCTGCAAAGTTGTTTCCACTGGTCACAAAGCTAAATGAACATGACACGAGCGGAATTAAATGTCAAAGGCTTTGAAAATAGAAAGCTTACCGTGTTCCGTTGACATTTCAGAGATACGCTTGTTTTTGTGAAAAATCTTAGAAACATTGAATTTCGCATTAATATGAAAAGCGTTTACTAAAATATAAAAAATAATGCATATTGTCTTAAAAACGATATCTTACCTCTGTATTGTTTTATGCCCCCGGATTTGAGAAGGATGACTAGTTTAACGGCGAGCCTGTCAGTTAGCCTTAATTCTCGCACAGCATCCAGCCTAGTTGACGCAGTGCGATTTCCAGATTCTTTGACACTTTATCTCATGCCTCCATTGAATTATTCACCCTAATTTTGGCCCTCCTAAAGGATAAAAACTCCAATAACTTTTGAATGAATTATGATAGAGACATGAGGTTTGGACCATTGGTTTTCTTAGAGGTGAAATGATGCGTTTTTGATTGGACACCCTAATAAGGGCCATATATTTCGAAAGCTGTATGCAAGCGCTGATTGACGTTTCTAAACGTTAAAACACAGCGTGGGGATTGTATACTGAACAAAAAAATATAAACGCAACATGCAAGAATTTCAAAGATTTGACTTAAGTACAGTTCATATTAGGAAATCAGCCAATTGAAATAAATGTATTAGGCTCTAATCTATTGATTTCACATGACTGGGAATACAGATATACATCTGTACAGATACCTTAACAAAAGAGGTAGGGGTGTGGACCAGAAAACCAGTCAGTATATGGTGTGACCATTTACCTCATGCATGACACATCTCCTTTGCATAGAGTTGAACCAGCTGTTGGTTGTGGCCTGTGGAATGTTGTGCCAGGAAGTTGCTGGATTTTGGCGGGAACTGGAACACACTGTCATACATCATCCAGGTCATCCCAAACGGGCTCAATGGGTGACATGTCTGGTGACTATACAGGCCACGGAAGAACTGGTACAATTTCAGCTTCTACTAATTGTGTACAGGTCCTTGTGACATGGGGCTGTGCATTATCATGCTGAAACATGTGGTGATGGTGGCTGATGAATGACACGACAATGGGCCTCAGGACCTCGTCACGGTATCTGTGTGCATTCAAATTGCCATCAATAAAATGCAATTGTGTTTGTTGGCCATATCTTATGTCTGTCCGTACCATAACCCCATCATGGGGAACTCTTCACAACGTTGACATCAGAAAATCCCTCGCCCACACAACGCCATACACGTGGTCTGCGGTAGTGAGGCGGTTGGATGTACTGCCAAATTCTCTGAAATGAGGATGGTAGAGAAATGAACATTAAAGTGTCTGGCAACAGCTCTGGTGGACATTCCTGCAGTCAGCATGCCCATTGCTCCCTCAACTTGAGACATCTGTGGCATTGTGTTGTGTGACAAAACTGCACATTTTAGAGTGGTCTTTTATTGTCCCCAGGACAAGGTGCACCTGTGCAATGATCATGCTGTTTAATCAGCTTCTTAGTATTGCACACCTGTCAGCTGGATGGATTATCTTGGCAAAGGAGAAATGCTCACGAACAGGGATGTAAACAGAGAAATAAGCTTTTTGTGCGTATGGAACATTACTGGGATCTTTCATTTCAGCTCATGAAACATGGGACCAACACTTGAAATGTTGCGTTTTATGTTTTTGTTGAGTATAGTTGACATGGGCCAGTCGTGGGCGAAGCTAACTGCTGAAGACTGAAAGGCAGAATGCCGCCTAGAGTTTGAGAGCTAGCTCTGGCCCAGGCTGTCGTTCGGCTGCACTCTCACTATCAGCCTGACTTCTTTTACTGACTAGCTTAAATATACTTCCGTAACTCACCAAAGTAAAGATGTTAGAGTGCTGGGCCACGGTTGTCATTCCTCCTAAATGCTTTGCATACTGCCACAGACTAGCTTAAGTGCATGGATGGGATTTGCACTACTACTGACACATGCACGTGTTAGTTCTACTGTGATTGGTTCACAGGTCAGCTGTTTGTTCACCCACACCCGCCCGGAATTACTAATAAGCCATCCACAACCGCTTGACTATATGTGATAAAGTGGAAATCTGAGGCCCGCATCCGACCCTAACTCGCTAAATAGAAAATGTGGTCTAGGCTACAGGCAGAGTCAGCAGAATTATTTGTTGTTGTCGGGGTGCAAGATATTTGTCTATAATTAGATACATGCAGCTTCTCTTCTGTCATTATGTTTCCCTAGAAGTAAACCTTTGCTCACCAGTGTCATCAGAATCATATATCGATGAATGCTTCAATCTAGTTGACATCAGTAAAGTTTTCTTTTGTCATTTTTGCTTCCTTCACAGAGGAAAGATGTTTAGGGACCAGTGAGAGAATTTTATAACAAACAACAAAAACAGGAACTATTTTCTATGCAACATTTCCAAATGATAGCAGTTTTACCAGTTGTAAGGAAATAGACAGCTGTGTCCACCCATGCTCCCTTTATCCACACCATATTTAATGACCCTAAACCTGCCCCTCCCTGCGGATGTAACCGTGGGGACGGCGGATTATGAGTCAACCCACCCATCACCATTCTACTGTTATTTCTAGCTGGCTATATCTTGTCATTGCTTGCTTTCAAAATGTCAACATAGCTACTCACCAAGACCCTTGAAATGTTAGTTACAGTTGTTTAGGCTACTTATCCTTTACAGTTGTTTACAGATCACTTGTTGTTTACAGTGTACTTTCTCTGTACAGTTGTTTACAGTGTACTTTCTCTGTACAGTTGTTTACAGCTCTTGTTGTTTACAGGTGATTCCAGACTTACAGAAACAGACTGTGGAAGGTCACCATGGATCTCGGTGAGTTTGAAGCAGACAACTCGGTGAGCTGTCGCCTGGCTTCAGCAATACCCGACGTCTGCAAGACAGAAGACTGCTGTTTGGGTATCGATGAAGCCGGCAGGGGGCCTGTACTGGGTGAGTGGGCCTCCTTTTCAAATGTCATGGATCACTAGTCCATGTTAACTCATCTATTTTTACGTTTACATTTTGGTCATTTAGCAGATGCTATTAAAACAATGGATTGGCTCCTATTCAAACGTCATGGATCACTTAGTAGGTCACTGAATGTCTGTTATCTAGTTGCTTGGTCATTTGATGTTGCTTGCTAATATCGTGCATTCGCTCTACCAGGACCCATGGTCTACGGAATATGTTTCTGTCCCGTCGACAAAAAGGAAGCTCTGAAGGACTTAAAAGTGGCAGGTCAGTTCATGAATTATTATTATTATTATTTTGTAAAGATATGCAATAACTTTCAAGAGGAATCTGTTAAATAATTAATTCATATATGTGTCGTGAAGGATGCCTGTGTGACTCTATTGTACATATCTATGTCTAGTGACAAACCTTTTGAGGATCAACAAAGTTGATTCATGCATCTGTTTGTTGTACAATGATGAATTACTGTGTCTCCTTTTCTAGACTCGAAGACATTGACTGAGGCCCAGAGAGAGGATCTATTCCGCAAGCTGGACGAGGCCAAGAGCTTTGTAGGCTGGGCTCTTCAGATTCTCTCACCCAACACTATCTCTACCAGCATGCTGCAGAGGTATTTACACACATACTGTACTAAACACACAGAGAAAGAGACACAGCGAACAACCGAACACACACACAGATTATTCTAACCGTTCTGCTCTTCCACAGGTCAAAATACAACCTGAATGCTCTCTCTCATGACGCAGCCATTGGCCTGGTACAGTTCGCCCTGGACAGTGGGGTACAGCTCAAAGAGGTACGGTACAAAGCATCTTGGTTATATCAAACCATACATACAAATACACCGATATCCTTCATACAACATAACAAACCCTCTAGATGTTCTTTCTTCCCTTTTATTTTCTCTGGCTTTGTGTCTCTATATTCCTTTATGTCTCCCTCCCTCGCGTTCTCCCTTTCTCTCTACCGTAGTCACTACCCTTCCAGCTATATAGACATGTTCCTTTACTCGTTATTTCCTGGATATTTATTCCTTCTGTCACTATTTATTTCTGTTTTTGTTATTTTATTTTGTATCTTTAACGGCATGGTTGGAAAAGGACCCGTAACTAAGCGTTTCACTGTTGTTTACGAAGCACGTGACAAATGAAATGTCATTTGATTAATTTGACCAACCTTTTATTACTACCCTGTCCCTTGTCCTCCCCCTCTCCCTGTGTGTGACAGGTGTTTGTGGACACGGTGGGTCCTGCAGAGAAGTACCAGGAGAAGCTGTCCCAGCGGTTCCCCGGGGTGGAAGTGACCGTACGACCCAAAGCTGACTCCCTCTTCCCCATAGTCAGTGCTGCCAGTATCTGTGCCAAGGTTAGATGTCACGCTAAAGCCAAACTCTTCCTTTGTTTTTAATAGTTTCCTCTCTTTGGCTCCTGTACCTCGAGACCAGGGATCTGAAAGTTCCTGGAGTGAAGGGTTTTGTACAGATTAGCAGTCCTCTTCAGGGGCAGGATTGAGGTAGCCTGAGTGCCAGTTTGTTTGTGCTATCATGCCAACTTCTTGTCAAACCTTGACAGCGATTAAGTTGACAGGCGCACAAACAGACCTGGGACCAGGCTAAGAAGGAGGATCACTGCCCTAAATGATCTCTGCTGCTCCCTCAGGTGGCCAGGGACCATTCAGTAAAAGACTGGAACTTTCCAGAAGACCTAGGAGAGGTGGATGCAGACTACGGCTCTGGCTACCCCAACGGTCAGTAGGGAAACGCTTTAGGGAAAATCTTCACCCATCACACACACTTTTTAATGGCTTGGCAACACTGGAACAATATATGAAGTTCAGCATCTTGTATTGAATCCCAATTTAGTCAAATTTGATGCATTTTTTTGTCCTTTAATGGTAGAATGTGTTTTAACACATTCTGCAGAGACCATCGAGACCATCGTTTAAATGTTGTATTATTCTGCAATTTTAAAAGTCATGGCTGGTAAAGGATGGAGGCCCATCTTTTGTGTTAAATAGAAGTTTGTAGAAATACAGTAGTGTTTTAGTGCTGTAATGGTATAATTAGTTTAAAATAAAGTAGAATTGACCTTTTTCTTGTTGTTGTGTGTCCTCCAGACCCGAAGACGAAGGCGTGGCTGTTGAAGGAGCTTGACCCGGTGTTTGGCTACCCTCAGTTTGTCAGGTTCAGCTGGAGCACCACACAGACCCTGCTGGACAGCAAGGCTGTCACCGTACACTGGTGAGGAGAGATGGGCTAGGGGGACTGGGGTGGGATGAGGGTCTGCGTTGAGAGAGGGGGTACAGGTGAAGAAGGGCTTGGAGAGGGGCCAGGGAAGGGAGTGGTAGACTGTGAAAAGTGTTTACCCTATATTCTACTAATGTATTTTAGTACTATACAAGTGTTTCAGCTTTGTGAAAAGGAAAGAGGCGTGATGTGAAAGCTGTGTTTGTCTACATTCAGTAGAACAAGTTCACATCAGTATTTGTGTGTAATCAGGGATGATGATGAGGAGGATGGTGAGAAGGCCGCAGCCCGTCAGAACAACACCTCCATGCTCTCCTACTTCAAGACAGGCTCCTCCGCCCAGCAGGGCAACACACACCAGACACACCGCTTCTTCACAGAGAGGAGACTGCAGAGCCTGGCCACACTCTGAGACAAGGAGAGGAATACAAAACACACACCCACTGAGACAAGGAGAGTAATATACACACACCCACTGAGACAAGGAGAGGAATACACACACACACACTGAGACAAGGAGAGGAATACACACACACACACTGAGACAAGGAGAGGAATACACACACACACACTGAGACAAGGAGAGGAATACACACACACACACACTGAGACAAGGAGAGGAATACACACACACACACACACACACCCACTGAGACAAGGAGAGGAATACACACACACCCACTGAGACACACACACCCACTGAGACAAGGAGAGGAATACACACACACACACACACCCACTGAGACAAGGAGAGGAATACACACACACACACTGAGACAAGGAGAGGAATACACACACACACACACACACACACACCCACTGAGACAAGGAGAGGAATACACACACACCCACTGAGACAAGGAGAGGAATACACACACACCCACTGAGACAAGGAGAGGAATACACACACACACACTGAGACAAGGAGAGGAATACACACACACACACTGAGACAAGGAGAGGAATACACACACACACACTGAGACAAGGAGAGGAATACACACACACACACACTGAGACAAGGAGAGGAATACACACACACACATACACCCACTGAGACAAGGAGAGGAATACACACACACACACTGAGACAAGGAGAGGAATACACACACACACACTGAGACAAGGAGAGGAATACCACACACACACTGAGACAAGGAGAGGAATACACACACACACACTGAGTTTAAGGAATACACACACACACACTGAGACAAGGAGATGGAATACACACACACCCACTGAGACAAGGAGAGGAATACACACACACACACACTGAGACAAGAGAGGAATGCACACACACACACTGAGACAAGGAGAGGAATCACACAAACACTGAGACAAGGAGAGGAATACACACACACACACACTGAGACAAGGAGAGGAATACACACACACACACACACCCACTGAGACAAGGAGAGGAATACACACACACCCACTGAGACAAGGAGAGGAATACACACAACACACTGAGACAAGGAGAGGAATACACACACACACACACACTGAGACAAGGAGAGGAATACACACACACACCCACTGAGACAAGGAGAGGAATACACACACACCCACTGAGACAAGGAGAGGAATACACACACACACACACTGAGACAAGGAGAGGAATACACACACACACACACACACCCACTGAGACAAGGAGAGGAATACACACACACCCACTGAGACAAGGAGAGGAATACACACTTAAAACAAGGAGAGGAAAGTGACATTCACTGAGACGGCTTGCTGTGAAGACACCCACTGAATGACACCCATTGAAAAGGACTTGGAGCACAACACACTGAGACTTTGTTGTGAGACATACACACACACACCCACACTGAGACAAGGAGAGAAATACACACACACACACACACACTGAGACAAGGAGAGGAATCCACACACACACTGAGACATGGTGCACAACACACACACATTCTGTTTAAAGTCTCTGTCCACTGTTTCCAGATGAAATGTGACCTATACTTAATTACAATATTACTGAAATAGTGTTCCTTCCAAAAAATGGGTATCACGTGTGTTTAAAAAGCAGCTTTTCTGTGTTGGAATGGTGTGGGTGTACCCCAACAGCAGAACCGTGTGGTTGTATACGGGTCATTAAAATATTAATGTGAGTAGACCACCTACTTGTCAGCTCCTCAGGAGGTGGGCTTTTCTGTGTTTTTTTTCTCCAATGTATTATTTGGCCACAAATACGAGTATAGGACGAGTCAACAACATTATTTGTGTACGAGTTAACAGAATATTAACTTTAAAAAAAGTGACATTCTATAGACGGCTTGCTGTGAAGACCACTGATTGAATGATCAATTGAAAAGGACTTGGAGCACAACTTCATGAGCTTTGTTGTCATTTGAATAATACTTTAATGTGAAATGAACAACAAATATATATTGTTTCTAAATAATTGTCTATTTCTTTCATAGTGTTCAGGAGAGGAAATAGTGTTTACTTCAGGTATGTTTTTATTATTGCGTTAGTGAATACTGCGGTTGGTAGGTAATGCTCAACTTTCATATTCCCATACTGCCCTCATGTGGTGAAAAACATACACTTCAAGATATCTTTCAAGTAAATCCTCTCCTGAACAATCTTGCTGTTGCCTTTATACTGAGTCACACACCACAACGTTCCATAGGCACTGGAAATCACCTTTTACTTGAATAATTAGGAAGTGTCCAGGAAGTCATGAAGGTAATACATTGTTTAAGCATAAATACAGCGCCTATTATGACTGCCTACTATTATTCTAATGCTTCATACTCAGTGACAGACTTAAGACAAGTAATACCTAGGCCTACAGTTATCATGACAAATGCATATTAATACAATATATACTATACTGAGTTTCCCTGAGAAAATACCAGTGATATTTGCATAGAGTAAATAAAGTGACAGTTGTGTAAATTACATTTATACGCAATAGATTAGGTCCACAAGTCTGACTATTGTCTTGTTAATGAAAAAGATAGCGAGTTTGGCATTGCATCAAGTGTACGTTGGTAATTTTCTGCCTCTGAATCTCAACTCATACAGTCTCGGGCATCCTCTGTTGTTGACATGGCAACCGGGTTTACATCATGAGTCTTATAATCTTCAGGAATTCCATCTTCTGTTTTCCCCCTGGGTATTGAGTGTGACTCGGGTAAATTGAAATTCCCTGCATCTCAACCAAGTTTTCTTCTGGGCTTTATTCAGCAGACACTAGTCTGGTGTCTACATAGGTGTCACAGGTGTCTATAGGTATGACCAAAATACACACAATAACAAGTTAGCACAAGTGTTCAGCTATGTATCTAAGGCGTTAGCTAGCCTATTCATTGTCCGTTAGCCTTCATTGCCCTTCTGCCTGGAATCCACTATCTTCTTCCCCATGTTCATAGCCACAGTGGACACAGCAAAGGAGGAGAGGATGATTATGGATGTGCCTACAAACTGTGTGGAGGCCCCTCTGGGAGCTACCTTCATGGCCCTCCTGGGGAGGGAGTCAGGGTCTGCAGCCTGGGCCACCATGGTCTGGGCAATGGGCTCCATGGATTTCTCTGGTGGTCTGGTAGAGGCTGGAGTTCAGATACTTCTGGAGCTAATGGTTAAGTCCTCTTGCCCCACAAAGAGCTGCTTCTGGGGCTGGGTCTCTCTTTGGTCCAGTGGAGCTCAGGCAAACATCAGGGGACTGGAGGAGGCTAAATCCGCTTGCCCACTCCGAGAGCTGCTTCTGGAGCTGGCGTTCAACAGTCTCTGCCTGGGTCTCTCTCTCTCAGCTGGAGCTCAGTCAGGAGCTAGGTCCACCGGCCAACTGCGAGAGCTGTTTCTGGGCCTGGAAACTCAACACTGACTGCCTCTTCTGGAAGCCTCTGATCAGGTCAACATCCAGTCTACAGTCCACACAGTAAGTAATGTCCTAGTTCAGCCTTGATCCCTCTAGTCTCTCTTGTCTGCCTTTTATAACCTCCCAAGCCTGTTCCCATGGAGCTCTACCTCAAATCCCTCTGAGTTAGCCCTGTCTGTGTCCGGCTGCGTCAATGTGATTGTAAATAGATTAGGACAACTGGCTGACATTGGAGAGGGCTAAGCTTTATCAGTGTCATGACTGTCCTGTGAGGATACAAATAGGTCAGATCAGCTTTGCAATAAATAACTTCAACAAGACTCCCTCTCACCTGCAGAGGGGGGGAGGAAGGAACTGGTGGGGGTTAATAGTAATCAAGGACCGAACATTCAGCATCTCCCTCTCCAATGTTCACCAGAGGAATGTGCCTTTGTCTTAAGAAGATTTTTCCCGCCGAAAATCTAAAACTTTCAAATGCAACTATTGGAACAATATTTCTAACATAGAACATGGGCAGAGGTGACCTAAAAGTACACTAATGTTATATTGGGATGCCATTACAAATGTTATAAAGGAAATACTGTAACTTGAAAAGTATACACACTATAAGTACGAAGTTTCCATCCTCAGTGTTGTGCATGTTATATGAAAAATGCTGAAAGTATTTTTGTTAGAGGGACATGATTTTAGGAGCCATAAGAGATAATAGTTTTACATAACTTTCCACAGTAACAAGCCACGCCCCTGAGTGAGGTCAGAGAGCGGATCAGCCTGACCTAACCGCCCTTTCGAACAAACTGTATAAAATTATGGGTTAAGAATTAACATATCAGACCAGAGAGACATTGAGCTGCAGCTCACGTTTAAAGTGGTTTGAACTCTGAATCTAAACACGAGGTAGAGACGATAAACTCACCTCCCGAACAGTCTTGTGTACGGCTGATTAGGTGTCCAAAATAAAGTATCTGGGAAAATGAATTTAAGTGGGACAATTCTACTACTCTCTTCAAACCATCAGATTCTGTTACTCTCATCACCCCACTGGGAACCATCAACACGGCTGGCTAGCCTATTTTCAAAGAAGCATCTTCCAGAGCGAATGGAAATAGAATGAACTCTATAGTTCTGTTCAGGACTACAAAACAAATCACCGGATGACTGCAGAGGAGAGCAACAATAGAAGACGGGTGGAGACCCCTTTTGGACAATTAGAGCCTTACAAGCGTGCCGCAAAAGGCCCAAAACCATTTCCAAGAAGACCCTGTCTACCGAAAGAAACAAAGGATTTTCACGTAAATACATTCATGATTGCTTACTCCAAGCGGCCGTGGTTTGTGTGAAAAGTGAGAGTAGTTTATAAATGTACCAACGTATCTCTGTCCCTCTCTCTCTCGCCCTCGCCATGTCTTTTTGTAATAAGCAGCCATATTGTTGTCAGTCCGCTAGGGACCTGTTTCTTATGTATCAAGTGTGTATGTTTATCCTGTGTTACCAATTAGTTAACTAGTAAATAAATAATTAATAAAAAAATGTGTAGTACTGAATCATAAGTAAGGCTCGGGTTTTTGCAGATACAAGGTTACGACTGATTCAGAATGAGGATATGGTACGAGCTTATGATTAAAACATTGACTGTTTATGGACGTGATAGGTAAATACCTTTTAGAGTTTATTCGGTAGATGGTAACTCTTTAAAGAACCCCTCTCGTGGTGCCCCAAATCCTAATGAGTTAATTGTTACATGATTAATTGAATCGGGAAACAATTAAACATAGTTAGCTAATCAGATAAATAACAGTCATCGGATTAATAAAAGTAAGGTGACAACACCAGCACCAGTGGCCAAAGTCACTCAATGGGTTTAATAGAAGAACCGCTGCTGTGCCAAACTGCCGGAGGTGAATGAAGACAATCAGAGGATACCATTTCCTTCTGTTGCTGTGGGTGTTTATGTGTTGTCCACTGTATTAACATGAGTAGGACCACCTGCCTCTCGATCCAGTATCGTCCTGACCTAACCTCTGGTAGAGACATAAGAGGGTATTCTTCAAAGCAGGTTCAATGAGTTAGTCAGATAACTTCATTAAACATCCAGATATTACTATTGATGTTCTGGTTCATTAAGAAAGCTAAACTTAAATGACTTATTTGCTGATAAGATTTTATTGTCATTTGAGCAGATGGTCGAGAAATATCGACTCCCAAAGCAGGGTTTTTTCCGCTTCCTACAAATAAGACATTATAATCTGAAGTGCACCACCTTAATTGGTAACCCTGATGTGTCTGTCATTGAAAGAATGCTTTTTTTCCCCACAAAGGAAAATATCTGTAAGTCTGTTTTATGATACTTTAAGGTCCTTTTCTGCTGTCAACACACAGAGGGTGAAACAAGTGTGGGAGAAAGAATTGTCTGTTACTATTGACGAAGAGATGTGGGAGGACATTTGGAGATATGCAAAAACAATATCTATATGTAATCGTACTAGAGCAATCCAATTAAGAATAATACACAGATTGCATACATCCCCAAATCGCAGACATGCTTTTAGTCCCACTTCCTCTTCCCCTCAGTGTCTAAAATGCAAAACTGATACAGGCACCCTAACACATTGTTTATGGTCATGTACCAAAATACATAGATACTGGTCTGGTGTTCTGCAAGAAATTGAAAAGATCCTAGGGGTTGACCTAGAATTGGACCCATTTTCTTTACTGTTAGGTCTCCCTAGTAGGCATGAACCTTCTGTGGGTAAAAGGAGGCTTGACAACATCCTTACCTTCGCAGCGAGGAAAAACATCATTTTACAGTGGATTAGTGATAAGGTTCCTTCTATTACAGATTGGCATAAGATACTATTTGAATGGGTGCCTCTGGAATCTGACATGTACATTGCATTCTAAAACAGACCAGTTCTACAAAGTATGGGAACCCTATCTAAATTACCTAGAACCTGAGGTATCAGCTATTATGCTGCAAGGATTCTCTTAGAATGGCGGGGAGCTATGTATTTCAGAACTACACTGTACGTTCCATGTGTGGAACCTAACTTCTTGGTTTAAACTGAGCTTTTTTGTTTAATTTCTGTTTGTAAGTTTGTTTAAAATGTATGTATTGAGAGACGCAATGATGGGGATGGGGTGAGAGAAGCACCGAGAGGGAAGAGGAAAATGGTGTACGTATGTATGGGTGTATGCATATATATGTGGGTATGTATGTATGTATGTATGTGTGTATGTATGTGTGTATGTATGTGTGTGTGTGTGTGTGTGTGTGTGTGTGTGTGTATATATGCGTAGGTATGTGTAAGTGAGTGCTGTTTTTTTTGTTTGTTGTTGTTGCTTTGTCTCTGTTGTTGTATCTCTTAATATGAGTGAAAATGGTGAAATTCCAATAAAAAATACTGTTACAAAAAAAAGAAAAAGAGAAAGAAAGCTAAACGTAGATATGTGTTTCTGGTTGTTGATTCAGGTAGACCATACCTATTCTAAAGCTTATCTTAAAACATTCAGGCAAGTTAGTTGGCTAGTTATTGCTCCTACTTTGTAGTACAACCGTGTGGTGGTCCTCCTGGGGTTCATAAAGTGGAAAACATAACACACAGAAGGAAATGGTACAGCTCAGGTCAAGAGAGTAGGCTACCTAGCCATCCAAAAGAGGGGCTTTATAATCTAATATTGCTCTTTTTATATAGGCTAATGTATGTGCTTGTCCTACTAAAGAAAGGAAAAACACTTATGTAAAACCAGTGGCAGAGGTGAGATTAGGTCACGTGTCTTGTCTAACAGTCATACATTCCCCTACAAGCCACATTTTTTTCTTCCGAGAACAGAACTTGATAAAAACAGTGGGGCATTTAATCAGTGGAATAGGATCGCGTGTCAGTGGCGAAATAAACATTTATACGGTAACCGTGTTCCTCTCACAGAAAACAAGTCAATGTACGGTTTCGGGACCAGAAGGTGCGTCGAGGTGACTGGGAAGTTGGAACCTAACCAACTAAATTACAACTCAACAGGTGCACCGTTCGAATCGTAGGCCGTTATATAGCTGCAATACAGCAGAAACAACGGCCCTTAGCTCATGCCTTCAGCACCGCGGACAGCGTCATGGCGCCAGGAATAGGGCTACCTCGGTAACCAGGGCAACGCCGGGTCCATGGTCGCTAATTCCCGCGGCTCTTAATTGTCGTAATGAGATTGGTATGTTGGCTGTTCTTTTCCGCTTCTGGCATAGAACACTGAACACATCATGAGTCATGACATTAGGCCTCTGAATCTGGGAGAACCTTCTGTTATGGAAAATTACATCAACATCGCAAGGTTTTAGGGTGTATCACATTTTAGTAATTTAGCAGAAGCTCTGATCCAGAGCGACCTACAGGAGCAATTAGGGTTAAATACCTTGCTCAAGAGCACATTGGCACATTGTCACCAAGTCGGCTCTGGGATTCGAACCAGCGACCATTATGCTCCCCAGGTTATCATACGCCACCATCTATTGTCTCAGCATCAGATGAATTCCAGTCAGGGTTTGGGTCAATACCATTTCAATTCCAGAAAGTAAACCCAATTCCAATTCTCTTCAATACTTTTCCATTTTCAATGAGGAAAATGTGGAATTGGGATTTGGTTTCCTTTCTGAATTGACTGGAATTAAAATGGGAATTGACCCCAACCATGATTGCAGTTTTTCATAATGTAGCTACAAGCAATAATACATCACTAGCCAGGTGGTGCCCATAGAAGATGTGTTAGGATTCAAGTGATGATTAAGGCATTGTGAATAACAGGCTAAATCTGACCACTGATGCATAGGCTTATGTTTAAAGTCCCTTCATGATACCACCCTGGAGATAGGATCAAATAGTATAGGACAACAATGATGACACAGGAGCTATGAACACGATACATGATCAGTCGAGATTCAGAGATGAGTAATGCACTATTCAGAGGGGTTGGGTTAAATGCGGAAGACACATTTCAGTTGAATGCATCCAGTTGTACAACTGACTAGGTCTCCCTCTTTCTCTTAAATGGGATATAGGGTGCCATTTCAGACACACCAGAGAGTATCTGATTTCTCCATCTTTTCTGCTGGTATTGTGTCCATGACATGTACGTCATATCCAATTCATCACTGGCCACCCTGGTAATCTATTGGTTTGGATGGAATAGAAGGGAGGGAACCTTTCCAGTTAGTTAGATATGCCTATGCTGCTATCAATACATACTCTGGGGTCAGATCAGGTCACATGACCAGTTCAAAAGAATAGAGATGAGTTACATAGATCTCAAGTTAAAGAACAGAGTCCCAGGTTAAGAGACATTAGTAGACATTCCAAGTGAAATTCCAAGTGATTCTGTGTCAAGGACCACCTGGTCCAGACTGATTCAGGCAAATGTTCTGGAAGACATGGATCTATCTGGTTAAATCCTCCTATTAGGTCTCCAATCTATGACATGTTGTAGTGTCAATAAATTGCCTACTGAAAGAGCCCTGCTATCCTCATCGTTGCCTTCCAAAAGATGTCGAGATGGAGGCGAGGAGAAAGGACGCAATAACATAGTTTTGCTGTCCTAGCGGTTAGTGCCTCAACCCGACACGCAAATACTTCCTAGTGCTTCCTAGTCGGCATGGGTTCGAATCTGACCCATGGTCTTCTGACTCGCAAACTCTCCCTCCTTTTCTGTGTCCTCTTCACTATACCAAACATATATAAAACCCTTAGAAAATATACATTTCAAGAAAAAACATATGATTTGATTTTTATTTGAGGTTCACCTCATGAGAATCTTGTGTGGACAGACTAGGTAACATCTAATTTGTGGAATTACGTGTAATTGAAATACTGTATTCTGAGATTAATAACCCCATGGTCTCAGTCTTACTGCAGGGACACCCCTCTACCACAAGGTGCTGCTGTTGCACTGTAGTGAACATGTATTGTAGGTAAACCACCTTGTGTGACACTGTATTACAGTAATCACTGTGGATGATGTAGACATCAATAAAGCCCAGTGGGTTATGGTGACATGCTGTTCGTCACTGCTCCTGTGATGTTCTGATGTCTTGGAGGGAGGGAGGGAGGGAGGGAGGGAGGGAGGGAGGGAGGGAGGGAGGGAGGGAGGGGAAAGAGAGATTAAAATGTATTATGGTATCAGGCTGTGTACAAAGGGACAGCTTCACATGCTGTCACAGTCAGAGATGAGGGGAAGGGACGGAGTAGTACCAGTCTTTAACACAGCCAGGTAGAGGCCTCCAAAATATGTCACAGCCAAGTAGAGCCAGGTAGAGGCCTCCAACAGATGTCATAGCCATGTAGAGGCCTACAACATATGTCACAGCCAGGTAGAGGCCTACAACAGATATCACAGCCAGGTAGAGGTCTACAACAGATGTTACAGCCAGGTAGATGCCTCCAACAGATGTCAGAGCCAGGTAGAGGCCTTCAACAGATGTCACAGCCAGGTAGAGCCAGGTAGAGGCCTACAACAGATGTCACAGCCAGGTAGAGGCCTACAACAAATGTCACAGCCAGGTAGAGGCCTACAACAGATGTCACAGCCAGGTAGAGACAGGTAGAGGCCTACAACAGATGTCACAGCCAGGTTGAGGCCTACAACATATGTCACAGCCAGGTAGAGGCCCACAACAAATGTCACAGCCAGGTAGATGCCTACAACAGATGTCACAGCCAGGTAGAGGCCTACAACAGATGTCACAGCCAGGTAGAGGCCTACAACAGATGTCACAGCCAGGTAGAGGCCTACAACAGATGTCACGGCCAGGTAGAGCCAGGTAGAGGCCTACAACAGATGTCACAGCCAGGTAGAGCCAGGTAGAGGCCTACAAAAGCGTCACAGCCAGGTAGAGGCCAACATATGTCACAGCCAGGTAGAGACAGGTAGAGGCCTACAACAGATGTCACAGCCAGGTTGAGGCCTACAACAGATGTCACAACCAGGTTGAGGCCTACAACAGATGTCACAGCCAGGTAGATGCCTACAACAGATGTCACAGCCAGGTAGAGGCCTACAACAGATGTCACGGCCAGGTTGAGGCCTACAACAGATGTCACGGCCAGGTAGAGGCCTACAACAGATGTCACGGCCAGGTACGCCAGGTAGAGGCCTACAACAGATGTCACAGCCAGGTAGAGCCAGGTAGAGGCCTACAAAAGCGTCACAGCCAGGTAGAGGCCTCCAACAGATGTCACAGCCAGGTAGAGGCCTCCAACAGAAGTCACAGCCAGGTAGAGGCCTCCAACAGATGCCACAGCCAGGTAGAGGCCTACAACAGATGTCACAGCCAGGTAGAGACCTCCAACAGATGCCACAGCCAGGTAGAGGCCTACATCAAACAGAAAAGGGCCTATCGCAAATGGTCGTCACAAACTTGGAAGCACAGAATATTCTAGAATGTCTTTGTATGCTGTAGCGGTAAGATATCCCTTCACTGGAACTAATGCTTCCTAGCCTGAACCATGAAGAACAGCCCAGACCATTATTCTTCCTCCACCAAACTTTACAGTTGGCTCTATGCATTTGGGCAGGTAGCATTCTACTGGCATCCGCCAAACCAAGATGCGTCCGTCGGACTGCTCGATGGTGAAGCGTGATTCATCACTCCAGAGAACGCGTTTCCACTGCTCAAGAGTCCAATGGTGGCGAGCTCTACAACACTCCAGCCGACGCTTGGCATTGCGCATGGTGATCTAAGGCTTGTGTGTGGCTACACGGCCATGGAAACCCATTTTATGAAGCTCCCGATGAACAGTTCTTGTGCTGACATTGCGTCCAGAGGCAGTTTGGAACTTGGCAGTGAGTGTTGCCAACGAGGACAGATGATTTTTATGCGCTATGTGCTTCAGCACTCGGCGGTCCCGTTCGGTGAGCTTGAATGGCCTACCACTTCGTGGCTGAGCCGTTGTTGCTCCTAGATGTTTCCGCTTCACAATAACAGCACTTACAGTTGACCGGGGCAGCTCCAGCAGAGCAGAAATTTAACAAACTGACTTGTTAGAAAGGTGGCATCCTATGACGGTGCCACATTGAAAGTCACTGAGCTCTTCAGTATGGGCCATTCTACTGCCAATGTTTGTCTATGGAGATTGCATGGCTGTGTGTTCGATTTTACAGCAACGGGTGTGGGTGAAATAGCCGAATGCACTAATTTGAAGAGGTGTCCACATACTTTTATATATATATATATAGTGTATTTAAACATTTAACGAAACAGTCATATGAGATCTGGGTTCTGGTCAAAAGTAGTGCACTATATAGAGAATAGGGTGCCATCTGGGACGAGGCCTAAGTCTAACCAAACACTATAGCATGAGGCTAGATTTATGATGGGTTGAATGTTTATGTTAAATACACAGGATACAAACATTCCATTCCAGCTAAACAATGGATATATAGCATTTTCAACAAAACCCATTTTAATACACATGTGAAACCTATTCATTTAAAATCTGGAAAACAGTCATATTTTACAAACTCATAAAGCTACCCATCAGCATTCATTTCTGATGTAAAAACACAAAAGGGAAACATTTGTGTAAATAGCATTTTGGAAATAAACTCTTCAAATCTACCTTTCCGGTCTAGTCCAATTCCAATTCTCTTCCATCCTCTCCTCGATTTCTGTATCTGATTCACTAACAGTCTTCTTGTCTCTGTAATGATCTGATAGGTCTGAGCATTATGTCAGTTGTCAACTATGCCACCTGCTTTTGCAGATCAAGGAAAGGAAACAAGCAGGAAGGATCACTTCCTCACTCTGTATCTCTCCTCTCAACCCCTTCTCTCTCTTTCTGTCTTTATCTCCCCTCATCTCTCTTTCCCTCTCCTCCCCTTTCGTTCTCTTTCTGTTTCTCTCTCCCTCTTTCCCTCTCTCTCTCCTTCTTTCCCTCCTCTCTCTCTTCTCCCTCTAGTCTATGGAGTCTGACTGATGATGGTTCTCCCGTGGGACTTGTAGTCTGCTGGTATTTTATTTAGTGCCTCTTCTCTTCTCCCAGGCTTTTAGCAAGGCTGTAGTCTGTGACCCACTTCCACACAGGGAAGAAGAGGAGTGTGTGTGTGTGTGTGTGTGTGTGGCCTGTGTGTGTGTGTGTGTGTGTGTGTGTGTGTGTGTGTGTGTGTGTGTGTGTGTGTGTGTGTGTGTGTGTGTGTGTGTGTGTGTGTGTGTGTGTGTGTGTGCCTTAAGAATTTTCATGCACCGCAGGAAATGCAAACTTGTAGTGTATTTAAGGCTTCTAAAGTTTGTCAATTCCACTTTAAAATGTCAGACTTGATTTGCCCAAAATAAAAATGTATCAACAACTACAAAAACATGTCCATTAATTATCATCCACATAAAAATTCTAATTTCCTGTTGCGTCAGGATTATTTATCCTACTGTAGCAAACTGGCTGAAATGAAGATCTGACATCTGCATATGTCTGTGTATACGCACTGCCAAACACTAGAATCAGAGCGCAATGAAGAGAACACAATGTACAGAACATCACTGTAACAAAAGGCTAGCTGCTGCTCTAACTCACTGACACACTCCACTAGCTCTGATTAGCCCACCTGACAACGTTGTTGTTGTACCTAATTTCACTGAATACGCTCTGCATCATGTTACTTGTTGTTGCTAAACTATTAGAAGAAAAGGTGCTATCTAGCACTTAAAAGGGTTGTTCAGCTGTCCCCTTTGAATAACTCCTTTTGGTTCCAGGTAGAACCCTTTTGAGTTCCATGTAGAACCCGTTACACAGAGGGTTCTACATGGAACCGAAAAGAGTTCTACCTGGAACCGCGACAGGTTCTACCTGGAACCTAAAAAGGTTCCCAATACAAACTAAAGGGAAGAAGCTGTCTTCTGGAGTGATGTGAGGTGATGTGGCCCTTGTTGTAGACACTGAATGAGGAGAGGGAGAAAATATCAAAAAACACATTCTAAATATTCTAAGGGCTTTGCCTTGTCAAGCTTTTTGTTACCCCAACCCCCACATGCATCACCCCTTTGAGGACTATGGCACGGTGCTCACTGTGACCTAGTTGGAATGCGGTATATGGGGACTTTCACTAAGGCTTTATTCCATTGGGCCATTCGGGTACGCTGGGTTTCCTTCCATCCCAATAGTTCCGAATGAACATGAAAATGTCAAATAAACGTGTCTCCTTTTCATTATTGAAGAGGAAAAGTGTTGCTACATATTTGGGATGAATTAGACAAACAGACAACTTGGTAGTAGTCTAGGATCACATTTCGTTTAGTTTTTTTACTGGCAGATTGTCCGTGCAGGAGGTGGTTGAAGCTTTTGTTAAGACAACAACAGTTTGATATTGTTAAACTATTAAACTAAACTATTTCATTGTCATGGTTTTAAAACAATAGCAGCCCAGGTTCATTTCAGTTCCTGAATGTGTGTGTGTCTGTGTCTGTGTCTGTGAAAGTCGGTTGGTCACAGACAGAAGACCCAGACCAATCTATCAAGAGCAGCTAAATCCCAGAGCGAGAGTCTCTAAACCAGACACACACACACACACACACACACACACACACACACACACACACACACACACACACACACACACACACACACACACACACACACACACACACACACACATCCAGTTATCTATACTGACACACACCATGTGTCTGCCAGATCTCCTTCTGTGTTTCCTATGAACAGCTACTAGTGGATAAACCTGAGAGAAGCATTCAGGGCAGCCAAATTACATGCTGTCACTGTGAGCTACCGGCCATGCAGTGAAGTTGTACTCAGACGGAGGGACAGACAAACAGACAGACAGACAGACAGACAGAGACCATTAAGGCAATGATGCTAAAAGCCACTAAGTTCCTCTGTCTTCAGCCCTATAAACCTGGATCGGAACCAGCTGCCCTCTTAAATTGGCGAAGAATTGTGTTTATTTTACACATTCTTTACTGGAGGAGGAAGCTTTTGTTTAGGCAACAACAGTTTGACATTCTTAAACCATTTTGTTTTTCATTGGCATGGTTTGAGATTGAGAGAGAGCTTGTGTGTGTATGCTTTGCAAGTGTGTCTGTTGTAAGCGTCTCTTATATTGTGGCAATGTTTAAAAATGAAATGTCATACTAAATATATACTTATACTGTATCACATTGTGTGGGCATGATGAACTTTGTACTTGTCTTTCCCTCAGCAACATGCCCTTGTCCTCATCCAGTAACCTTGGTGACAGAGAGAACAAGAACACCAAGTCAATGATCACTCAAATCATTAGGTTAATGGGTCATTCATAACAAAACCTTTTGATAAAGCCAATATTTTCAATGACTATTTCACCGGTAAAGTGGACAAACTGAGAAGTGAAATGACAACATTGAACATTGAACCATCATATTTGTGTATTGAAGATCTAATAATGAAAGAAAAGGATTTCTGTTTTGAATTTGGTCAAGTTTGTGTGGAAGGGGTGGAAAACAATTGTTATCCATCAATAATGATAACCCACCAGGTATAGACAGCCTAGATGGGAAATGATTAAGAATGGTAGCAGACTGCATCGCCACCCCTATTTACCATGTCTGTAATCAAGAATGTGTGTGTCCACATATTGACAAATCTGTTGTGAAGATGGGGAGGGGTGTGTCTGTTATAAAAAAGATGTTCTGCGTTTTTAACACAAAGATCAACTGTACTAGTTGTTCAGGGTCTGACAGTGTCCCATCTTGATACTGTCCGGTAACATGTTCAGGTGCAGCAAAGAAAGACCGAGCAAAGCTGCAGCTGGATCAAAACAAAGCAGAACGCCTTGTCCTTAACTACACACACAGAACTAACGCCAACAACATGCATGATAGTCTTTCATGGCTGAGGGTTGAGGAGTAATTGAATACGTATGTTCTAGTCTTTTTAAAAAACACATGTGTGTTGAAAATGCCTAACCACTTGTATAATCTATTTTCATACACTTCAAACAGACATACACTCAAACAGACATACTTTTCCACATTTCCTTAAGTTACAGCCTTATTCTGAAATATATATATATATTTTTAAATGTCTAATCAAACTACACACAATACTCCATAATGACAAAGCAAAAACAGTTTTTTAGAAATATTAGAAAATGTATTTCAAATAAAAAACAGAAATACCTTATTTACACAAATATTCAGACCCTTTGATATGAGACTCGAAATTGAGCTCAGGTGCATCCTGTTTCCATTGACATTCCTTGAGCTGTTTCTACAACTTGACTGGATTCCATCTGTGGTAAATTAATTTGATTGGACATGATTTGGAAAGGCACACACCTGCCTATTTAAGATCCCATACTTTTCAGAGCAAAAACCAAGCCATGAGTTCAAAGGAATTGTCCGTAGAGCTCCGAGACAGGATTGTGTCAAGGCACAGATATGGGGAAGGGAACCAAAACATTTCTGCACCATTGAAGGTCCCCATAAATACAGTGGACTCCGTCATTCTTAGATGGAAGAAGTTTGGAACCACCAATACTCTTCTTAGAACTGAGCAATCGGGGGAGAAGGGCATTGGTCAGGGAGGTGACCAAGAACCTGATGGTGACAGGGCTCCAGAACCTTCCAGAAGGACAGCCATCTCTGCAACACTTCACCAATCAGGCCAGTATGGTAGATTGGCCAGACAGAAGCCACTCCTCAGTAAAAGGCACATGACAGCCCCCTTGGAGTTTGCCAAAAGGCACCTAAGGACTATCAGACCATGAGAAACAAGATTATCTGGTCTGATGAAACCAAGATTGAACTCTTTGGCCTGAATGCCAAGCATCACGTTTGGAGGAAACCTGGAACCATCCCTACAGTGAAGCATGATGGTGGCAGCATCATGCTGTGGGGATGTTTTTCAGCAGCAGGGACTGAGAGACTAGTTAGGATCGTGGGAAAGATGACTGGAGCAAAGTACAGAGAGATCCTTGATGAAAACCTGCTCCAGTGGGCTCAGGACCTCAGTCTGAGGCAAAGGTTCACCTTCCAACAGGACAACAACTCTAAGTACACAGCCAACACAATGCAGGTGTGGCTTCGGGACAATTCTCTGAATGTCCTTGAGTAACCCAGCCAGAGCCTGCACTTTACCCCGATCGAACATCTCTGGAGAGACCTGAAAATAGCTGTGCAGCGAAGCTCCCCATCCAACCTGACAGAGCTTGAGAGGATCTGCAGAGAAGAATGGGAGAAACTCCCCAAATACAGGTGTGCCAAGCTTGTAGCGTCATACCCAATAAGACTCAAGGCTGTAATCGCTGCCAAAGGTGCTTCAACAAAGTACTGAGTAAAGGGTCTGAATACTTATGTAAATGTGATATTTCAGTTTTTTATTTTTAATAAATTTCCAAACATTTCAAAAAAACTGTTTTTGCTTTGTCTTTATGGGGTAGTGTGTGGAGATTGATGAGGTAATTTACATATATTTGTAATCCATTTTAGAATTACGCTGTAATTTAACAAAATGTGGAAAAAGTTAAGGGGTCTGAATATTTTCAGAAAACCCCACCAGACACGCCACTATGGGTTTCTTCACGGTACCCAAACCAAAAACAGATTTAATGCGTCGCTCAGTTACACTACAGGTCAACATTTTAGAACACCTCCTCGTTGAAGGATTTTTCTTTATTTTTACTATTTTCTACATTGTAGAATAATATTGAAGACATCAAAACTATGAAATAACACATATGGAATCATGTAGTAACAAAAACAGTGTTAAACAAATCAAAATATATTTTATATATGAGATTATTCAAATAGCCACCCTTTGCCTTGAAAACAGCTTTGCACACTCTTGGTATTCTCTCAACCAGCTTCATGAGGTAGTCACCTGGAATGCATTTCAATTAACAGGTACAGTGCCTTGCGAAAGTATTTGGCCCCCTTGAACTTTGCGACCTTTTGCCACATTTCAGGCTTCAAACATAAAGATATAAAACTGTATTTTTTTGTGAAGAATCAACAACAAGTGGGACACAATCATGAAGTGGAACAACATTTATTGGATATTTCAAACTTTTTTAACAAATCAAAAACTGAAAAATTGGGCGTGCAAAATTATTCAGCCCCCTTAAATTAATACTTTGTAGCGCCACCTTTTGCTGCGATTACAGCTGTAAGTCGCTTGGGGTATGTCTCTATCAGTTTTGCACATCGAGAGACTGAACTTTTTTCCCATTCCTCCTTGCAAAACAGCTTGAGCTCAGTGAGGTTGGATGGAGAGCATTTGTGAACAGCAGTTTTCAGTTCTTTCCACAGATTCTCGATTGGATTCAGGTCTGGACTTTGACTTGGCCATTCTAACACCTGGATATGTTTATTTTTGAACCATTCCATTGTAGATTTTGCTTTATGTTTTGGATCATGGTCTTGTTGGAAGACAAATCTCCGTCCCAGTCTCAGGTCTTTTGCAGACTCCATCAGGTTTTCTTCCAGAATGGTCCTGTATTTGGCTCCGTCCATCTTCCCATCAATTTTAACCATCTTCCCTGTCCCTGCTGAAGAAAAGCAAGCCCAAACCATGATGCTGCCACCACCATGTTTGACAGTGGGGATGGTGTGGTCAGGGTGATGAGCTGTGTTGCATTTACGCCAAACATAATGTTTTGCATTGTTGCAAAAAGTTCAATTTTGGTTTCATCTGACCAGAGCACCTTCTTCCACATGTTTGGTGTGTCTCCCAGGTGGCTTGTGGCAAACTTTAAACAACAATTTTTATGGATATCTTTAAGAAATGGCTTTCTTCTTGCCACTCTTCCATAAAGGCCAGATTTGTGCAATAGACGACTGATTGTTGTCCTATGGACAGAGTCTCCCACCTCAGCTGTAGATCTCTGCAGTTCATCCAGAGTGATCATTGGCCTCTTGGCTGCATCTCTGATCAGTCTTCTCCTTGTATGAGCTGAAAGTTTAGAGGGACGGCCAGGTCTTGGTAGATTTGCAGTGGTCTGATACTCCTTCCATTTCAATATTATCGCTTGCACAGTGCTCCTTGGGATGTTTAAAGCTTGGGAAATCTTTTTGTATCCAAATCCAACTTTAAACTTCTTCACAACAGTATCTCGGACCTGCCTGGTGTGTTCCTTGTTCTTCATGATGCTCTCTGCGCTTTTAACGGACCTCTGAGACTATCACAGTGCAGGTGCATTTATACGGAGACTTGATTACACACAGGTGGATTGTATTTATCATCATTAGTCATTTAGGTCAACATTGGATCATTCAGAGATCCTCACTGAACTTCTGGAGAGAGTTTGCTGCACTGAAAGTAAAGGGGCTGAATAATTTTGCACGCCCAATTTTTCAGTTTTTGATTTGTTAAAAAAGTTTGAAATATCCAATAAATGTCGTTCCACTTCATGATTGTGTCCCACTTGTTGTTGATTCTTCACAAAAAAATACAGTTTTATATCTTTATGTTTGAAGCCTGAAATGTGGCAAAAGGTCGCAAAGTTCAAGGGGGCCGAATACTTTCGCAAGGCACTGTATGCCTGAAAAGTTCATTTGTGGAATTTCTTTCCTTCTTAATGTGTTTGAGCCAATCAGTTGTGTTGTGACAAGGTAGTGGGGGTATACAAAAGATAGCCCTATTTGGTAAAAGACCAAGTCCATATTATGGCAAGAACAGCTCAAATAAGCAAAGAGAAATGACAGTCCATCATTACTTTAAGATCTAAAAGTCAGTCAATATTTCAAGACACTGGCAGTTTCTTCAAGTGCAGTAACATAAACCATCAAGCGCTATGATGAAACTGGCTCTCATGAGGATCGCCACAAGAATGGAAGACCCAGAGTTACCTCTGCTTCAGAGGATAAGTTCATTAGAGTTACCAGCCTCAGAAACTGCAGTGCAAATAAATGCTTCACAGAATTCAAGTAACAGAAACATTTCAACATCAACTGTTTAGACTGTGTCAATCAGGCCTTCATGGTTGAATTGCTGCAAAGAAACCACTACTAAAGGACACCAATAATAAGAAGAGACGTGCTTGGGCCAAGAAACACAATTGGTCAAGAAACACATTAGACCAGTGGATGTCCAAATTGGAGATTTTTGGTTCCAACCGCTGTGTCTTTGTGAGATGTGGTGTGGGTGAATGGATGATCTCCGCATGTGTATTTCCCACCGTAAAGCATGGAAGAGGAGGTGTTATGGTGTGGGGGTGCTTTGCTGGTGATACGGTCAGTGATTTATTTAGAATTCAAGGTACACTAAACCAGCATGGCTACCACAGCATTCTGCAGCGATACGCCATCTCATCTAGTTTGCGCTTAGTGGGACTATCATTTGTTTTTCAACTGGACAATGACCCAACACACCTCCAGGCTGTGTAAGGGCTATTTGACCAAGAAGGAGAGTGATGGAGTGCTGCATCAGATGACCGGGCCTCCACAATCCCCCGACCTCAACCAAATTGAGATGGTTTAGGATGAGTCGGACCTCAGAGTGAAGGAAAAGCAGCCAACAAGTGCTCAGCATGTGTGAGAACTCCTTCAAGACTGTTGGAAAAGCATTCCAGGTGAAGCTGATTGAGAGAATGCCAAGAGTGTGCAAAGCTCTCATCAAGGCAAAGGGTGGCTATTTGAAGAATCTCAAATATAAAATATATTTTTTTGGTTACTACATGATTCCCTATGTGTTATTTCATAGTTTTGATGTCTTCACTATTATTCTACAATGTAGAAAATAGTAAAATAAAGAAAAACCTTTTAATGAGTAGGTGTTTTAAAACTTTTGACCGGTAGTGTTTGTATAGAGCTATGTCATCATGGAATGCTCTGCCACCAGAGGTTAATCAGGCAACAAGTTTAGCTTAAAAAATCTGATAAAAAACAAACATATTGTATCACAGAGCCTCTCCTCTTTCTAAAGATCTAATTAAATTGTACTGTATATGACTCGTTTACATATCCAATTACCAAATCAGGGCTAAAAACAGGTCAAAGCTTCCCACTTGGAGATATATATAGCCTTGTTGATATCTAACAATCATCATAACCCTTTAACCTTTACAAATGGTGGGAGTTTGGTTGTATAATGTTCCTCCTACGGTGACAGACAGTGAATGTTCTGAAGGCAGACCTAAACTCTGTGAGACAGTAATATGTAATACTGCAGTGTCATGGGATGAAAGGGAAGTCTAATCTATGGTTAATAATTCATATTTTATGCAACTGAAGGTTTGCTTTATTTTTCGTAGGACATTATGTTCAATTAACTTGACTGTTAACTATTTAACATTTCACATCTTGATTTATATAGCTGTAGATGGCTCTGACTTCTTTCTTTTATATTATGGTTTAATACAACAATGCCTGTCCCTTAAAGTGATACATACCTACATTACATATGGCTGGCTATACGACCTACATTTCTCTCCACTATGGAGAATGGCGAGGAGATTCAAGGGAGGGAGGGGAAATCTGGTCGCTGAGGGGTTAACAAACCAAAAGTGATTTCGTTGTGTTTAGAAGGGGGTGGGAGGTAGGGAATGGAATGGCGAGAGATATATCACGATATATATTACAAACCACCTCGCCTTCAGGGTAAACATCATTATACAGTGGATATTAAAACTAAAAAGGATGAGAGTGACACGTTCAGAAAATAATATGGCAGTACCTGCGAGCGGGTGAGATGAGGAAACGGTATGTAGCTAATAGCCCTAATCTGTGGGATAACACAATGATTGTTTATAGCAGTAAACTCTGGGGTAGTATTCAGCATGGATCAGAAATGAATGTATAAGGTTGCGTGTTTTGCTCCTTATGGGTATCCATAGAACATCAAACAGATGTCAAACGACTGTACCGGATGGGGTTTGCGTGTTGGGAGGATTCGAAGACGCGTACACGTGTCGCTTGATCTGCGCGCGGAGGTTCAATCTGCATACATTTTACTGTAGCTATGATTGTAGCCTATAAGGCGTGTTTCGCCATTGCATATGCTAGTAGTTTACAGTAATCTACATTAGGCTATTATAACAACAAATGCGTTATAAAGGGGGCTTTTGGACACCAGATTAATTAAACACGTGGACAGCAATCCCGAATTGCTAAAGTGAATGGACAGCCACAGTGCAATGAAAACATCACCATAGGAATAAACACAAACATGGAAATAAACAACAGACATTCAATCAAATAATTTAAGAATTATAATAATATGAAAACCATTAATGAAGGTGCACTACTTTTAACCTAAAGTACTTTCCATAATTGTTATGCTATTTCTGTCTATACATTTTAATTTAATGTGTGTGTTAGCCTACATTTTAAAAAGTGGGCTACAATTAAAATTCGACTAGCCTACTTCAGGCTCCTCTCTATAGTCCAATGTATTAAGGACATTAGGACATGCTGGCACCTTCAGGAACTTGCTTCATTAGCACTTGCTAGAGCAGCTGTATAGGGAACAGGCCCAGATGTTAGTTGGGCGGAATGGGTTTTTGGTTTGTGACTTGAGCAGACTAGAGGCTTTGTCGCACCAGTGAAGAGGAGCGAGACGGGAGTGTTCTTGGCCAGTGTACGGCGGGAACTCCATGCCCTGTCCCGTTACCTGGAGACACCAGGCGACCACACTGGGTCCACGAGACCAGGTGATACTACTCCAAAGCACGCGACTCGCATGTTCCCGCCACTGCCATGGATGACTCTGGAATCATTCGACGTCGGAGGCTACAGGTAAGAACTTTCTTGTTTCAAATATTTTCGTCAAAAATTGGATCACGAAAAACATTAAAGCGAGAGTCCTTAAAAGGAACAAAAACAAAGCGACTCCCTGCCTTTGTCTTGGTAAAACGTGTAGGGATGGGCCTTGAGAAATGGAGCTACTATCAAATTCATAACGTTAGATCTATCGATGCAAAGGATGAACATCCATGATGTCAACATTAGAGTTTTAACCATGTTTTGAGGCTATACAGTGTTTGTTTACATTTATATTGTTTACAAACATTGGAGTAAAACATGCTTATATTTTGGGTTCTGGTGGGGTAGGCCCACAACAGTTGAACTAAGCTCATGAGATAAATTATATTATTCAATAATCAATTGGTATTATTAATTTATCTTTCCAAAAGTGGATGTAGCAACTAAGCTTTAAACTAGTAAAATACTATATTCAAAGGTAGATAATATTTGACAAACAAATGAAAACAAACTATGTCCTAAATTGGCTAGCCTTAGCCCCTATGCCTAATGCAGGTGACTAATGGAATATCAAGTTACAATTTGATGCATTAGCTCATGCTGCATGACAGTAACTACTTTTTCCTAGGGGGATTATATTCACTTACTACAGGAAGCAAATCATGTCTAGTTAATCTCCCCCTCCCAGGTCCTGGGCCCCCTCCCTGCATGCACTTTTTTTGTGTGGGGGGGGGGCAGAACCCTGCTCGATGGGACCCTCCTGTCCCCTGTGACCATCAGAGATAATTCCACCAAGGCTGACATGGGCCATAGTACTAAAAAACCTGATTAAACACCATAAAAGGTTACAATGTTCTAGAAGACATTTTCTTAGAAGTTTGAGCAGAGATGCTGAATTCTAGGAACAGCTTATGAATGTTCCTGTTATTCCGTGAGGACCTTATGGCCTTTTCTTGTAAAAAAACAACCATCATAATAATCAGAATCTCTTTCGGGCAGCCATACACACTGATGCATGCATTCAGACAAACAGTATATACACATACATACACACACACACACACACACACACACACACACACACACACACACACACACACACACACACACACACACACACACACACACACACACACACACACACACACACACACACACAAGCTCTCTCTCTCTCACTCTCTCTCTCTCTCTCTCTCTCTCTAAACAGACAGACAGACAGACAGACAGACAGACAGACAGACAGACAGACAGACAGAGACAGACAGACAGACAGACAGACAGACACATTTGCAAGTCAAACCAGCACATATGATCATTAGCTCAATTCTCAATGGAGTGTGTGTGCGTGTGCGTGGATGTGTCTATTCGTGCATGCATGTGTGTGTACACATTCATTCTTGTGTGAGTGTGTGTGTGTGTCTTGAGTGGAAACCCGTTCCCATTCAAGACATCAATATCCACACACAGGCTAAATGCTAGTGGGATATGTGAGGATGTGGTCCCCATTACCAAGCCCATTACCAGGCACTAGTAGACTAATGGTAGGACTAATGATAGGACTAATGGTAGGACTAACGATAGGACTAATAATAGGACTAATGGTAGGACTAATAATGGGACTAATGGTAGGACTAATAATAGGACTAATGGTAGGACTATTAATGGGACTAATGATAGTACTAATAATATGACTAATGGTAGGACTATTAATGGGACTAATGATAGTACTAATGATAGGACTAATAATAGGACTAATAATAGGACTAATGGTAAGACTAGGCTAACAGCTCTTTGCACAGAGGGAAGGACAACCAAAACAGCCAAGGGGCCGTCACACACACACACACACACACACACACACACACACACACACACACACACACACACACACACACACACACACACACACACACACACACACACACACACACACACACACACATACATACACACATAGAGGGCAGGGGCAGCTTCTGTTGTCTAGACCCCAGCCTCAGTAAAGTGACTGGTAATTCCCCAGGCTGGCTCCTCTTTCACTTGTCACTGCCAAAGGGTGTAGAGGGGGTGGGTGAAGCAAGAGAAGCAAGGGGTAGTCAGTACCAGGGGACAAGGAGGGGGCAGAGGTCAAGGACTCAAACCCAGACAGACAGTGTAGTGTGTGTGTGTGTGTGTGTGTGTGTGTGTGTGTGTGAGTGAGTGTGTATTCTCAACTCTAATCCTCTCCCTAGGCCACTTCCATAAGCCAGTATAACACAGGCATCTCTGTGTCTCTGCTTGCTTGTTTGTGTGTGTGGGTAAGTAATCACTAGGAGCGACGAAGACTCCTGTCAGGCTCCAGACCAAGGCCCTTCTACTCTGATTGCTCAGTTTGGCCGGGCTGCCAGCTCTAGAAAGAGTCTTTGTGGTTTCAAACTTCTTCCATTTAAGAATGAGGGAGGCCACTGTGTTCTTGGGAACCTTCAAGGCTGCAGAAATGTTTTGGTACCCTTCCCCAGATCTGTGCCTTGAACCAATTCTGTCTCGGAGCTCTACGGATAATTCTTTCAACCTCATGGCTTGTTTTTTGCTCTGACATGCACTGTTAGCTGTGGGACCTTATATGGAGAGGTGTGTGCCTTTCCACTCAATTGAATTTAGCACAATTGGACTCCAATCAAGTTGTAGAAACATCTTCAGAATGATCAATGGAAACAGGATGCACCTGAGCTCAATTTCAAGTCTCATAGCAAAGGGTCTGAATAGTTATGTTTTTGTTTTAATACATTTCTAAAAATGTCTAAAAACCTGTTTTCGCTTTGTCAGTATGGGGTATTTTGTGTAAATTGCTGAGGATTTTTAAAATGTTTTATCCATTTTAGATTAAGGCTGTCTGAACACTTTCCGGTGAATTTCCAGAATTATTCCGGAAATTTTGCATGGGAAGTTAAGCCCGGGAATTTGGAGATTTTTGCTTCAATTCATCAAAAAAGTTAGCTTATAACAGTTAACTTTTTTTGTGGGATACACATAAGGCAATTCTAGGTCTTGTGGCATATTTTGGTTAAACTATCCCCAATTCAATGGAATTGCAACCCTCTGCATGCACAGTGCATTCTTTCATTACATGTACAGCTGATTCTCAAGATCTTGCACACTAATGAGTTGCTATTGAGCCCACACTACTACACTCTGAGCCAAGGACGACATGCTTTCTGGTAAGTTTTGATATCAATACTGGGTGGGGTGAATATACAGTGGGGAGAACAAGTATTTGATACACTGCCGATTTTGCAGGTTTTCCTACTTACAAAGCATGTAGAGGTCTGTAATTTTTATCATACGTACACTTCAACTGTGAGAGACGGAATCTATACACTGCCAAAACCCCTGCTGCAATGTGTGCAAACCTGGTCAAGAACTACAGGAAACATATGATCTCTGTAATTGCAAACAAAGGTTTCTCTACCAAATATTAAGTTCTGCTTTTCTGATGTATCAAATACTTATGTCATGCAATAAAATGCAAATTAATTACTTAAAAATCATACAATGTGATTTTCTGGATTTTTGTTTTAGATTCCATCTCTCACAGTTGAAGTGTACCTATGATAAAAATGACAGACCTCTACATGCTTTGTAAGTAGGAAAACCTGAAAAATCGGCAGTGTATCAAATACTTGTTCTCCCCAATGTATTTTACATGACGTACATTATTTATTTGATAACTAGTAAATAGTAGCCTACAGAAAAGTGTGTTTAAACTATTTCTAACTTGTTAACAATTTCTGCTAGTTAGTTTTTGCGACCATGTGGGTTTTAGTTTGCTTGAGCGTGCTAACTGAGGAGTGATAATTCACCTGTTTCGCTGCATGTTTCATTTTAAAACATGCTTAACTATTTATCTGTACATGGAATTATTTATTTTTTCTTTACAGGAAAATACCACTGGCACTATCTGATGTGTGGAGACATTTCACTGCAGCTAATATAAAAGGAAAAGCTGTGTACATTTGCAAAAGCTGTGCCAAATCATATGTGAAGAATTATTTGGCCAAGTGCATAAAGTTTCCTCAGCGCTCACAACAAGCAACCTCTGACAAAAGTCCCTCTACCTCTTTTCGAGGTGAAAATGATGTATCATACATCTTATCGATAGCAACAGCTCATGGTCCTCCTGGAATCAAAAGTTTTTTTGACTCAATGGAGGAATGTAGTCAGAGAAATGCTGATGAATGTCTTGCTCGAGCTGTGTATGCAACTGGTTCACCTCTGATGCTCAAAGGCAATGTGTATTGGAAGAGATTTCTAAATGTTCTTCGCCCAGCATTCACTCATCCAACCAGACATGCTTTATCTACTCATTTGCTGGATGCTGAGTTCAAGTGAAGATCAAGCAAATAGAGAAAGCAGACTGTATTGCAATCATCTCTGATGGGTGGTCCAATGTTAGTGGGTAAGGAATAATTAACTACATAATCTCCACCCCTCAACCAGTATTCTACAAGAACACAGACACAAGGAACAACAGACACACCTGTCTCTACATTGCAGATGAGCTGAAGGCAGTCATCAATGACCTTGGACCACAGAAAGTATTTTCACTGGTGACAGACAATGCTCCGAACATGAAGGCTGCTTGGTCTAAAGTGGGGAGTCCTACCCTCACATCACACCCATTGGCTGTGCTGCTCATGCATTGAATCTGCCCCTCAAGGACATCATTGCACTGAAAACAATGGATATACTACAAGAGAGCCAAGGTATATGAAGGGTCATCAAGTTATAGCAGCAATCTACCTCACCAAGCAAAGTGAGAGGAATAAGAGCACCACATTGAAGCTGCCAGCAACACCCATTGGGATGGTGTTGTTACCATGTTTGACAGTCTCTTGGAGGGGAAGGAGTCTCTTCAAGAAATGGCCGTATCACAGTCTGCCGATATGGACAGCCCCTTCAAGAGGATCCTCCTGGATGATGTATTTTGTGAGAGAGTGGTAAGCAGCGTGAAATTCCTGAAACCAATAGCAGTAGCCATTGCATGGATTGAGGGAGACAATGCCATCCTGTCTGATGTTCAGACTCTGCTTGCAGATATAAGAGAAGAAATCCGTACTGCCCTGCCACTTCACTATTGCTGCATGCAGAGGTACCTGCAGTTCTGAAATACATCAAAAAGCGTGAAGACTTCTGCCTGAAGCCCAAACACGCCGCAGCGTACATGTTGAACCCCAAGTATGCTGGCAAGAGCGTCCTGTCTGGTGCAGAGATCAACAAGGCCTATGGTGTCATCACTACCGTGTCTCGCCACCTTGGCCTGGATGAGGGCAAGGTTCTTGGCAGTCCGGCGAAGTACACTTCCAAGCAAGGGCTTTGGGATGTCGTGCCAACATATCTCATCAGCCACCTGGTGGAAGGGACTTTGTGGATCTGAGGCTCTTTCCCCTGTTGCCTCCATCACCCTCCAAATCCCACCAACATCCGCCGCCTCAGAGTGCAACTGGTCCTTTTTTGGGAACACACACACCAAAGCATGCAACAGGCTGACCAATACAAGGGTTGAAAATTGGTGGCCATCCGGGCAAATTTTTGTTTTTTTGAGCCTGACAACGATTCATCCTCAACAAGGTTGGAAAGTGACAGTGAAGATGAGGCCTCAGAGTCTGATGTTCAAGAGGTGGACATTAAGGAGGTCCAGGGAGAAGACATGGAAGCCTGAGAGGAAGACAACCAAAGTTTTAGTTTCTAGACTATCATTTTACAGATGTATGTTGAAAACATTTTTGGGAGATGCGATGGATCATTGGGGATCATTCAATATTCCCTTTCTTTTGTTGTTCAGTGAAATCATCCATGTGAAGAGTCAACTAATTTTACCTCATCATAAGTAGACATAATTGCAGATGATTAAATCCTTCCAATAGAAATAAAAAAAACGATTTAGTTACAAATTGTACTTTAATTAAAGTTTTATATTTCTGTCTCCATATGATATGGTAAATATATCCAATGCAAAAAACCATCTACATTTAAATGGTATTAATATTCATTCCCATATATTCCCGTTAATTTCACCTCCGAATATTCCCAAAAATGTGCAACCCTGTGTGTCAGTCAGTCAGTCATATTACGGTAATGACAATATGATCGTGTCAATATAGGTGACAGTGTTTCCTTTAGGACTGATTGACTCAGTAGCAGCAGCAGCAGTCACTCTTCTCACGACATCAGTCTTCATTATGGTAAACTGTATGTACTGTAGTTACAACCTTGAGTGGGATGGTAGGTGGTCCAACTCTGTTCTGGGAAAGCTGCCAACTTTCAATTTCCTTAACAGGAAGGGATAAGAATTGGATCATTTGAGAGGAGAGAGGACGCAGCCAGTATACTACTGTCAGTCACTGACACAAAAAAGAGGCTAAACTTGAAAGACATAGACTATCCAATACAAAAATTGATTGTTGAAGTTAAAAACCCTTTGTAATTAATTTGTAATTTCACTGTTGGGAATGTTGAAAGGAAACAGAATGGCTACTGTGCCTGGCTCTTGTTACTGAATTTTTTATCTGCTGTTTTTTTCTTATAGGACTCCTTTAGGTGTTAGTAGCCTAAGATTATCATCAGACAGCTAAAGTTGTTCTGCAGGGGAGAAGAAAGTGCTAGCATAGTGATATTGTATTATATCAGGTAATGCTAATTTATTAGTTCTTGACAGTGTCCGAGAGACTTGTGCTACATGAATTCACGCCCACATTCACGTTGCGACCCAAATGGCACCCTATTTGCTATATGGTACACTACGAGCCCTGGTCAAATGTGGTGCACGATGTAGGGAATAGGGTGCCATTTGAAACACAGACATAGTCTAATCTTTTACACTAAAGGTCATTAAAGATACTTGTACAAGTGAGCTGTTAGAATATTAAGCTGAGAAACAGGGATGACATTCACAAAATCAAGGAACTGTAACTGGCTACATATATTTGAGTGTTTTATTTGAGTGCATATTACTACTGAAAAAGTTTTTTTTTTTGTCTAACTCTGAAATGACAAATGGCACCCAATTCCTTATATAGCATACTTCTTTTGACCAGGGCCATAGTGTAATATTTTCTGCCAGCAAAGAACTCTTAGTTTCAGAGCCCCAGCGTACCAACTACAGAGAAACGTTATGATTATGTCCATGTTTATTTCAAAGTGTTGGCAGTTGGCATTTTACTGAAAAGGCGTTCTTTCTTTTCAAACACACCTCTCTCTCTGTGGGTAATTATGAGCAAAAGAAATGTTGAGGAATTAAATGCTGTACGAGTCGCGATACCATTTGTGATTGTCTCAGCTGAGAAGTGAATCTGTTTTGGATGGTGTGTTTCATCTTATGAAAGAACAGAGCGACTGAGGGGGGAACTCACAGAAAGGACTCGCACTTAACCGCTAATGACAAATAATAGCATGGAGGTCCACATGCATAATTGAGTGAGAGCCTGAGGGGGGTGTGGGGAGATGTTTGTGTATGTGTGTACACTACAGTGTATGTGTGTACACTAAAGTGTCTGTGCGTGTGTGTATTTGTGTAAACTACAGGGTGTGTCTGTACCTGTGTACACTAAAGTGTATGTGTATGTGTGTACACTACAGTGTTTGTGTGGGTGTGTGTGTCTGTACCTGTGTACACTAAAGTGTGTGTGTATGTGTGTACACTACAGTGTTTGTGTGGGTGTGTGTGTTCATTGATTAACATGTGGAAAGGCTGAAATGCAGAGACACAGGAGGTCTGTCATTGTGACAGGGTTCTCATCCACTATCAGGAAATTAGGAAATGGCTTCTCACAGTTAGGCATTCCCATGATGACTCACTGAATTCATGCAATGTTGCTCCAGTTTTCAACAGTTTAACCCATGAAATATCCAGTTAATGTACTGTACTACCAACACATGTAGTTATGTTCTTCTATTTGCTAATACATTTAGTTCTACAGTAGTTGATGTTATTTTGCCAATGTTTGTTAGACATGACTGAATATATTACTAGGGTCTAGTGGTCTGTGTTCTGTATTGTCCATTCTAACGTTTGTCCAGGGGGCTTGTATGACCTGTATGACAGCACAGGATACATCAGGATACTGCCAATATGTGCGTCCCAAATATCACACTTTCCCTATAAAGTGCACTACTTTTGACCAGGGCCCATAGGGTTCTGGTCAAAAGTAGTGCTCTAAATAAGGAATAGGGTGCAATTTGGGACAGACCCAAATTCATGGGAAATTTCACAGTTACACTATAAAAGTGGGAGGTTTAATAGATGATTGACTTCATATAGAGGGAGCCATCACTTGCCCTTCCAAATCCTATGTTTCACTTCCTAGCCGTTACCTAATATGTTGCCCTTCCTATCCATGACTTAATATGTTCCCATGTTGTCCTTCCTAGCCATTACTTAATATGTGCCCTACCTAGCCATTACTTAATATGTTGCCATGTTGTCCTTCCTATCCATTACTTAATATGTTGCCATGTTATCCTTCCTAGCCATTACTTAATATGTTGTCATGTTATCTTTCCTAGCCATTACTTAATATGTTGTCATGTTATCCTTCCTAGCCATTACTTAATATGTGCCCTTCCCAGCCATTACTTAATATATTGTCATGTTGTCCTTCCTAGCCATTACTTAATATGTTGTCATGTTATCCTTCCTAGCCATTACTTAATATGTTGTCATGTTATCCTTCCTAGCCATTACTTAATATGTTGTCATGTTATCCTTCCTAGCCATTACTTAATATGTTGTCATGTTATCCTTCCTAGCCATTACTTAATATGTTGCCATGTTATCCTTCCTAGCCATTACTTAATATGTTCCCATGTTATCCTTCCCAGCCATTACTTAATATGTTGCCATGTTATCCTTCCCAGCCATTACTTAATATGTTGCCATGTTATCCTTCCCAGCCATTACTTAATATGTTCCCATGTTATCCTTCCCAGCCATTACTTAATATGTTGCCATGTTGTCCTTCCTAGCCATTACTTAATATGTTGCCATGTTGTCCTTCCCAACCATTACTTAATATTTTGCCATGTTGTCCATCCTAGTCAAGTTAGATTATGTCAGTGTGTCCTTCCTTTGTTTGCTGCTGTCCTTCTTTTCCTTTTCTTACAGCTTAGCTTTCCTTTCGTATTCTCTTCATCCATTCCTTTATACATTCTCTCCATTCAACAGACCTGAGAGATCTCAAGGTTGATACTGTAGTCAAGGTGGATTTCAAAGGCCTATGGTAACACATACACATGCACACACACATATACAAACACATGCATGCACTCACGCACACACAAATGTTCCCCCCCATCCATTAGTTCTGCTCCAAGGCGCCACGCAGAGCTCCATTTTAGTCACATCAGTTTAGGTCACTTCCTGTCTGTGTCCTTGATGATGCAACATATCCCAGGGAGAACGAAGAAGGTGAATGATGTCACTTTCCTTTGAGAGAAGTGGAGTGTTCTGATACTCTAGCCCCACTCCCCAGTCCCCACCCTGTCTATGCCTTTGTTGACTGTCCCCTCATGGATTTAAAAGCTTTAGAATAGGTATAAGAGATCATGCTTATAGCATCATACAGATATCGGATCTTAATTTGATCAACCTGTTGCAGGTTTAAAAAATGCTTATGAAGTTTGGAATTTCCACTTAGAAATTTCAGGCTTGATTTTCCCTCATGAAAAAATATCAACTCCTACAAAAATCTACATGAATTATAATCCACATAACAATTCACTTTTCATGTTGCTGATGGATTATTTTGCTGCTGTAGCGAACTGGCTGAAATTAAGTTCCTACATCTGTATATAGCTGATGCTGAACCAATGCTGTCAGATGTTAGAGGCCAAGTCAACAAGGGCAAAGAGACAAGACATGGATTGGAGATTCAGAAGGGACTGAGAATGTTCCCTAGCTGGGTCTATGTCATCACAGGAGGCTGCTGAGGGGAGGACGGCTCATAATAATGGCTGGAATGGAGTCAATGGAATTTTATCAACCACATTGAAACGATGTGTTTGATGCCATTACATTTATTCTGTTTTAGCCATTACTATGAGCCCGTCCTCGCAAATAAAGGTGCAACCAGCCACCTGGGGTCGTATACACTGTAGTTTGTCTGTTGTCTCTACAACCACACTTCCTCCCTAATGCACACTAGTCTGGGGACAAGGTTAGACTATGGTTCCATTGCAAATGGCACCCTATTCCCTATATTTTGCACTACATTTGACGAGGGCTCTGGTCACACACACTACACATGCATACACACACACACATACACATACGGTATTGGTTCTGCGTGGGAGGAGATAAACTCTCATGCTGTCCTTGTTCCTGATAGAAACTGACAGGAGCGTCAGGAGAACAGCAGTTTATCTATAGAATAACTTCATAAAATGTCCTTTTATTGCCTTATAATAGAAACAGTACTGTAATATGATCCTGGACTGGGGATCGTGTTAAGGGAGCACAACATGGAGACTTTAGGAGAGTGTTTCTCTCTCAGATCAATCCCAATGGATCGTAATCACGTTAGTTTCCTGCTTCTCTGTCCCCAATGTTGTAAACAGGGCGACCATTTTGGAAATGACTGGCTCCACTCAGCCTGTGAGTGTGGTAATAATAATGTAATATGTCATCAGTGAAGGGTTGGGGAAGCTGGATTTAGAGCATGAAGTGTTTGAAGTTACAGATCTGGCAAGAGGTTGTTGGGGTTAGGCACCTTCTTTCAACAGTATATTGCCCCAATGGCCCCTAAACTAAAGGGTTAATTGTGTCTATATACTGTACAATGTACAGTATATATAACTATACACTAAGAAACAAAGGGTTCTGAACGGTTCTAACTGGAACCAAAAAGGGTTATCCTATGGGGACAGCTGAAGAACCCTTTTGGAACCCTTTTTTCTAAGAGTGTATAACACTAATCTGATATTTTATTTGTGTCCCCTCTTCTTTTTCTCTGTCATTCTCTCTTGTTCTCCAGAAGGATCTGCCTCTGCCCCGAAAAAGTAGCAGGTGAGTTTACGTTTTGGGTTCATTGGGTAGTGCCTTGGTGTGTATGTGTACATGTGTTATGTTTGGGAGAAACATAGAAAAGCAGTACTCTGTAAATGGGAACATATTTTAGCCCCTGTGAACCTCTCTACCCGTGGATTATTTAAGTTGTAAATCTAAACTGACGCTCAGGTGACTCCAAGCTTGGGATTTATTTGATTTGCCTCCACATGAATGTGCCTGTATGCACAGTCTTCTAACGTCAGTTCACTGGACAGAAATCGGTTTTGCCCCATGAAGCTTTATACCCCACACAACTTTTTGGGAGGGTTTTCTTGTAAACCCGACACACTGACAATCTCATGCACAGTTGAGCTCTGAAATAGCAGCACTATAGGAAGTCTCTTCACACTTCACATGTTTCTGGAGAGAGGGGTTAGGAGTTGTCAGCATGTGAGAAATGGGGGCTTGAAAGGATGCAGACTCACTTTCATACACACACACACTTGGGATCGTAGTGACGTGTAGCTTGAAATTCTGAGAGCTTGTGTGTGTTGCTGTCCATGGTGCTGAAGTGTTCCCTCACTCCAGGCTTTCCTCCTTTCTCTCAATCGCTCTCTCTCTATGGTGCTGAAGTGTTCCCTTACTCTGGGTTTTCCTCCTTTCTCTCAATCGCTCTCTCTCTCTATGGTGCTGAAGTGTTCCCTCACTCCAGGCTTTCCTCCTTTCTCTCAATCGCTCTCTCTCTATGGTGCTGAAGTGTTCCCTCACTCTGGGTTTTCCTCCTTTCTCTCAATCGCTCTCTCTCTATGGTGCTGAAGTGTTCCCTTACTCTGGGTTTTCCTCCTTTCTCTCAATCGCTCTCTCTCTATGGTGCTGAAGTGTTCCCTCACTTACATCATTCTTCTGACTCATCTCTCTCACTCTCCCTGTCTGTGGCTTTCCCTTTCCTCAGTGTGTGTCTCTTTCACTAATTGAAGTGAGGAGAAAAAGGCTTGTATATCAGTAGTACACCTGCACACAGTTACTAAACAGTCATTAAGTACTGTATTCAATAGAAAGTCCTCTATCTATTAGCCGAGTCAGAATGACTAGACTGTTTTATTTTACACCATACTACTATATCTAAACTAGGCTTAGGTAGGTTTGAAAGAGGGCTGGGAGGTACACCGTATTTTACGATATACTGGTATTGATATATGGACCGGTTTGGGTTTTTACTTTACCTTCTATAACGGTATTTGGATGTTTGGTTTGTCAAATGTGATATGCCGTGTTTAACGGCCATTTTTATAGTTTACTTCGCTACTTGAATCATCTCTCTTCGCTCTCTCTCTCTCTCCATGCCGTTTTCCACACAGACCTAGCCCTGCCCCTGTCACTCAAGGAGCGCATTTGCTTTTCCTCGACCATGAGACACTTGCGTTCAGTCTGCATGGTCAATGCAGCACATGCAACAATGTTGATGACAACAATGCTGTTTTCACTTTGCTTCTTCATATAAATCCAATAGCGTTCTATAATTACAACATTAGTTTGTGTCGCTTACGTCTGCAAACAGCTAGTTTGTCTTTTCTTAGCAAGTTGGGCCGCAAGGCACTACAGACGGTAGTGCGAACGGCCCAGTACACGGCCAAGCTTCCTGCCATCCAGGACCTCTATACCAGGCGGTGTCAGTGGAAGGCCCTAAAAATTGTCAAAGACTCCAGCCACCCTAGTCATAGACTGTTCTCTCTGCTACCGCACGGCAAGCGGTACCGGAGCACCAAGTCTAGGTACAAGAGGTTTCTAAACAGCTTCTACCCCAAGCCTAGTCAAATGGCTACAATTTAAAGGCAATGCTACCAAATACTAATTGAGTTAATGTAAACTTCTGACCAACTGGGAATGTGATGAAAGAAATAAAAGCTGAAATAAATCATTCTCTCTACTATCATTCTGACATTTCACATTCTTAAAATAAAGTGGTGATCCTAACTGACCTAAGACAGGGAATTTTTATTAGGATTAAATGTCAGGAATTGTGAAAAACTTGAATTTAAATGTATTTGGCAAGGTGTAAGTAAACTTCCGACTTCAACTGTATTCTATCTATAGAATTAGAATAATCATTCTATTTCCATGATTCCAACATATCAACAAGTGTTTTGCTCTAAATCATAAGTAAAATCGCTATTGCAACATTTGGTTCAAAATCAGGTTTAGATTGTTTGCCCATATCGTGCAGCCCTACATGGCAGTGTGGAAATAATTTCAAATGAGTGCAGGAAAAGCAGAAATGAAAATGCAAAAGAATATTTGGGGTTGAAGTTGAATTGAACAATCAGAATGGAGAAAGACTCTTAGAATGTATATGTTGCCACCCTGAGGTCATGCACTACTTATAAAGAACATTTAGAAATGTAATAATTTAAAATCATAAATAATGTCAAATATTGTCATACTGCCCATTTTTTTTTAAATACGGTGATATTTTGGCCATATCGCCCAGCTGTCACGCCCTGGCCTTAGTTATTTTTGTTTTCTTTATTATTTTGGTTAGGTCAGAGTGTGACATGAGGGATTTATGTGTTTTGTCTGGTCTAGGGCTTTTTGTATGTTTATGTTTCCTTTCTAGGTAGTTTGTATGTCTATGGTTGCCTAGATTAGTTCTCAATTAGAGGCAGCTGTCTATCGTTGTCTCTGATTGGGAACCATATTTAGGTAGCCATATTCTGTGGGTACTTTGTGGGTTGTTGTCTTCTGTCTTTGTGTCATTGCACCAGATAGGACCGTTTTGGTTTTCACATTAATTTTGTTATTTTGTAGTGTTCTCGGTTATTGTCTATATTAAACATGTTGAACACTAACGACGCTGCATTTTGGTCCTCCTCTCCTTCAACGGAAGAAAACCGTTACACCAGAACTGGTTTTAAATATCCTCACCTTTTGTAGGAGTAGATAGTGAGTTCCCTCTATACCTGTAGAGATGGATTTAAAATTCCTTTTCTCTGGATTTGAATCTGTGGCTACTGGCTATTATGCCACTGTGGCATGTAGGCCTAGCTAGCTGCTGTGCTGTGTGTATGTTAGCCACAGATTTATCTCAATACATCACATCTACTGTAAAATCCCATTGTAGCACATAAGGTACCTGTTATTGTATGGGTGAAATGAATATGATATGAATACGGAATGAATATAGAGCATTTGCAGAGGCGTTTTTCAAAAAGCATTTCATTTGCATTTTGTTTGATTTTGCATGCTCTGCAGTCTGCAGTCTTTCCTGTTCTGCCTCTGGGCACGAATGCTGTCTGTAGGTGTTAGGGTTGCAAAAAGCTGAGGTATTTGTTGTGTGTGTGTGTGTGACATCTTCCAGACTCATTGACATGTCTGGTATTTATCTGTGTGTGTGTGACATTTTCTAGTAATCAATTTGGACAAGGGTTAGAGTGGCCAGTGAGTGAGTTACTATCAGTGTGGTATTCACGCTATGTTTAAGGGACCTTTCGTGTTTCCGGCGCCGACAGAGATGGCCGCCTCGCTTCGCGTTCCTAGGAAACTATGCAGTTTTTTGTTTTTTTTTTACGTGTTATTTCTTACATTAGTACCCCAGGTCATCTTAGGTTTCATTACATACAGTCGAGAAGAACTACTGTATATAAGATCAGCGTCAACTCACCATCAGTACGACCAAGAATATGTTTTTCGCGACGCGGATCCTGTGTTCTGCCTTACTAACAGGACAATGGAATGGATCGCATGCAGCAACCCAAAAAAACGACTCCGAAAAAGAGGGAAACGAGGCGGTCTTCTGGTCAGACTACGGAGACGGGCACATCGTGCCCCACTTCTTAGCATTCTTCTTGCCAATGTCCAGTCTCTTGCCAACAAGGTTGATGAAATCCGAGCAAGGGTAGCATTCCAGAGGGACATCAGAGACTGTAACGTTCTGTGCTTCACGGAAACATGGCTCACTGGAGAGACGCTATTCGAAGCGGTGCAGCCAACGGGTTTCTCCACGCATCGCGCCGACAGAAACAAACACCTTTCTGGTAAGAAGAGGGGTGGGGGTGTATGCCTTATGGCTAACGAGGCATGGTGCGATGAAAGAAACATACAGGAACTCAAATCCTTCTGTTCACCTGATTTAGAATTCCTCACAATCAAATGTAGACCGCATTATCTACCAAGAGAATTCTCTTCGATTATAATCACAGCCGTATATATCCCCCCAAGCAGACACATCGATGGCTCTGAACGAACTTTATTTAACTCTTTGCAAACTGGAAACCATTTATCCTGAGGCTGCATTCATTGTTGCTGGGGATTTTAACAAGGCTAATCTGAAAACAAGACTCCCTAAATTTTATCAGCATATCGATTGCGCAACCAGGGGTAGAAAAACCTTGGATCACTGTTACTCTAACTTCATGACGCATATAAGGCCCTGCCCCGCCCCCTTTCGGAAAAGCTGACCACGACTCAATTTTGCTGATACCTGCCTACAGACAAAAACTAAAACAAGAAGCTCCCACGCTGAGGTCTGTCCAACGCTGGTCCGACCAAGCTGACTCCACACTCCAAGACTGCTTCCATCACGTGGACTGGGACATGTTTCGTATGCGTCAGATAACAACATTGACGAATACGCTGATTCGGTGTGCGAGTTCATTAGAACAGCGTTGAAGATGTCGTTCCCATAGCAACGATTAAAACATTCCCTAACCAGAAACCGTGGATTGATGGCAGCATTCGCGTGAAACTGAAAGCGCGAACCACTGCTTTTAATCAGGGCAAGGTGTCTGGTAACATGACTGAATACAAACAGTGCAGCTATTCCCTCCGTAAGGCTATCAAACAAGCTAAGCGTCAGTACAGAGACAAAGTAGAATCTCAATTCAACGGCTCAGACACGAGGCATGTGGCAGGGTCTACAGTCAATCACGGACTACAGGAAGAAATCCAGCCCAGTCACGGACCAGGATGTCTTGCCAGGCAGACTAAATAACTTTTTTGCCGCTTTGAGGACAATACAGTGCCACTGACACGGCCTGCAACGGAAACATGCGGTCTCTCCTTCACTGCAGCCGAGGTGAGTAAAACATTTAAACGTGTTAACCCTCGCAAGGTTGCAGGCCCAAAGCAAGCCGCGCCCTCAGAGCATGCGCAAACCAGCTGGCTGGTGTGTTTACGGACATATTCAATCAATCCCTATACCAGTCTGCTGTTCCCACATGCTTCAAGAGGGCCACCATTGTTCCTGTTCCCAAGAAAGCTAAGGTAACTGAGCTAAATGACTGAATTTAGCACTCACTTCCGTCATCATGAAGTGCTTTGAGAGACTAGTCAAGGACCATATCACCTCCACCCTACCTGACACCCTAGACCCACTAATTTGCTTACCGCCCAAATAGGTCCACAGACGATGCAATCTCAACCACACTGCACACTGCCCTAACCCATCTGGACAAGAGGAATACCTATGTGAGAATGCTGTTCATCGACTACAGCTCGGCATTCAACACCATAGTACCCTCCAAGCTCGTCATCAAGCTCGAGACCCTGGGTCTCAACCCCGCCCTGTGCAACTGGGTACTGGACTTCCTGACGGGCCGCCCCCAGGTGGTGAGGGTAGGTAACAACATCTCCTCCCCGCTGATCCTCAACACTGGGGCCCCACAAGGGAACGTTTGAGCCCTCTCCTGTACTCCCTGTTCACCCACGACTGCGTGGCCACGCACGCCTCCAACTCAATCATCAAGTTTGCGGACGACACAACAGTGGTAGGCTTGATTACCAACAACGACGAGACGGCCTACAGGGAGGAGGTGAGGGCCCTGAGTGTGGTGTCAGGAAAATAACCTCACACTCAACGTCAACAAAACTAAGGAGATGATTGTGGACTTCAGGAAACAGCAGAGGGAACACCCCCTATCCACATCGATGGAACAGTAGTGGAGAGAGTAGCAAGTTTTAAGTTCCTCGGCATACACATCACAGACAAACTGAATTGGTCCACTCACACAGACAGCATCGTGAAGAGGCGGACAGCGCCTCTTCAACCTCAGGAGGCTGAAGAAATTCGGCTTGTCACCAAAAGCACTTAAAACGTCTACAGATGCACAATCGAGAGCATCCTGGCAGGCTGTATCACCGCCTGGTACGGCAACTGCTCCGCCCTCAACCGTAAGGCTCTCCAGAGGGTAGTGAGGTCTGCACAACGCATTTTGGGGCAAACTACCTGCCCTCCAGGACACCTACACCACCCGATGTTACAGGAAGGCCATAAAGATCATCAAGGACATCAACCACCCGAGCCACTGTCTGTTCACCCCGCTATCATCCAGAAGGCGAAGTACAGGTGCATCAAAGCTGGGACTGAGAGACTGAAAAACAGCTTCTATCTCAAGGCCATCAGACTGTTAAACAGCCACCACTAACATTGAGTGGCTGCTGCAACACACTGACACTGACTCAACTCCAGCCACTTTAATAATGGGAATTGATGGGAAATGATGTAAATATATCACTAGCCACTTTAAACAATGCTACCTTATATAATGTTACTTACCCTACATTATTCATCTCATATGCATACGTATATACTGTACTCTATATCATCGACTGCATCCTTATGTAATGCATGTATCACTAGCCACTTTAACTATGCCACTTTGTTTACATACTCATCTCATATGTATATACTGTAGTCGATACCATCTACTGTATCTTGCCTATGCTGCTCTGTACCATCACTCATTCATATATCCTTATGTACATATTCTTTATCCCCTTACACTGTGTATAAGACAGTAGTTTAGGAATTGTTAGTTAGATTACTTGTTGTGCCATTATTACTGCATCGGAACTAGAAGCACAAGGGTTAGAGTGGCGCATTAACATCTGCTAACCATGTGTATGTGACAAATAAAATTTGATTTGATTTGAATCAAATTTTATTGGTTAAATGATCGTTGTTAGCAGATGCTATTGCGGGTGTAGCGAAGTGCTTGTGCTTCTAGCTCCGACAGTGCAGTAATATCTAACAAGTAATATCTAACAAATTACACAACATTTTCCCAATACACACAAATCTAAGTAGGAATGAATTAAGACTATATATATATATATATATATATATATATATATATATATGGATGAGCGATGTCAGAGCGGAACGGACTAAGATACAGTAGAATAGTATAGAAGAACAGTATACACATATGAGATGAGTAATGCCAGATATGTAAACATTGAGTGAATGAGATACAATAGAATAGTATAGAAAAGAATATATGCACATGAGCTGAGTAATGCCAGATATGTAAACATTATTTAGTGACTAAGTTACCGTAGAATAGCATAGAATACAGTATATACATATTAAATGAGTAATGCAAGATATGTAAACATTATTAAGTGACTAAGATAACGTAGAATAGTATAGAATACAGTATATAACCCTAACCTAACCCTAACCCTAAAGTATTTTGTCAGCCACCAATTGTGCAAGTTCTCCCACTTAAAAAGATGAGAGAGACCTGTAGGTACACTTCAACTATGACAGACAAAATGGGAAAAAAAATCCAGAAAATCACATTGTGGGATTTTTATTGAATTTAATGAAAACAAGATGCTTATAATTGTGCATCTGTAAAAATGTGTGAGGGTTTATGTGACAAGCCAAATTTATTTAGCCCCCTGAGGCTTTGTTGCGCCTTCTTCACCACACTGTTTGTGTGGGTGGACCATTTCAGTTAGTCAGTAATGTGTATGCCAAGGAACTTGAAGCTTTTCACCTTCTCCACTGCGGTCCTGTCGATGTAGATGGGGGGGGGGTGCACCCTCTGCTGTTTCCTGAAGTCCATGATCATCTCCTTTGTTTTGTTGACGTTGAGTGAGAGGTTATTTTCCAGGCACCACACTCCCAGAGCCCTCACCTCCTCCTTGTAGGTTGTCTCGTCATTGTTGGTAATCAAGCCTACTACTGTTGTGTCGTCTGCAAACTTGATGATTGAGTTGGAGGTGTGCTTGACCACGCAGTCATGGGTGAAAAGGGAGTACAGGAGGGTGCTTGGCACGCACCCTTGTGGGGCCCCAGTGCTGAGGATCAACGGAGTGGAGGTGATGTTTCCTACCTTCACCACCTGGGGGTGGCTTGTCAGGAAGTCCAGGACCCAGTTGCACAGGGCGGGGTTCAGACCCAGGGCCTCGAGCTTAATAATGTGCTTGGAGGGTACTATGGTGTTGAATGCTGAGCTATAGTCAATAAACAGCATTCTTACATAGGTATTCCTCTTGTCCAGATGGGATAGGGCAGTGTGCAGAGTGATGGCTATTGCATCGTCTGTGGATCTATTGGGGCGGTAAGCAAATTGAAGTTGGTCTAAGGACCAGTCACTCACAATATGTTTTTTATCATCATGGTGATCGGTGACCCTCCCCACCATGTCAGGTCACTTCCTGGTGCGTGTTGTCCATGACCTCTGACCTTTACCTCAGGGCAGCAGATGTCACAACAGGACACTGAATATGGGTGAAGCTAGGAACTCCTGTGTCTCTTTCCCAGTGTCTCTCTCTCTCTCTCTCTCTCTCTCTCTCTCTCTCTCTCTCTCTCTCTCTCTCTCTCTCTCTCTCTCTTCTGTAAGATCAGACTCCTCCCTCTGTCTCTCTGTAACTCTGCTTACTGTGTTTCCCCAAACTACCATGTCAGCAAAGCAGTACAGATACACACATACTTGTACATTAATCATCATTAGTGTCCATAAATCCTGGTTTGAGGTTTCGGATTACCTGCTTATTCCTTGCTGATTCTGGGATATCTGGAAAACCTGGGGATTTTTGGAAATTTACCTGAATTCTGCAACCGTATTAATCTCCCTTCACTGATATGCACGAGTGCTGTCTCCCCCTCTTGTATATTTCAGCCACAGACTTTACCTCTCAGCTCAGACTCCCTACTAGGCTGCGTCCCAAATGGCACCCTATTCCCTATATAGTGCGCTACTTGACCAGGGCCCATAGTGTGCCGTTTGGGATGCAGGCCTAGTGCGCTAATTGACCAGGGCCCATAGTGTGCCGTTTGGGATGCAGACCAGGGCCCATAGTGTGCCGTTTGGGATGCAGCCCTAGTGCGCTAATTGACCAGGGCCCATAGTGTGCCGTTTGGGATGCAACCCTAGTCTACATTAGAGGGACATCTATTATTGAATTTGTCCCATCAGCATTGCTGTGCAACTGTCAGTCCTGGTCAGCATTTAGTATCATCTCATTTGCTATGTGGATAAGATTTTTGAATCATTTTGTGCTCTCTGTTCCTATCTCAGCGCTCCATGATGACGTTCTCCCTTGACTGTGTGTGTGTTTGTGTGTGTTTTGTGTGTGTGTGTAGTATTGCAATTGGACTGTCGGATTTGTTTAATTATTTGTGTGTGTGTGTGTGTGTCCGTGTGCCTGTGAACTTGTGTGTGTGTCCTCATGATGACGTTCTTCCATGGCAGTGTGTTGTTCCTCATGATAACATTTTCCCTTGGCAGTGTGTGTCCTCATGATGACGTTCTTCCTTGGCAGTGTGTGTGTCCTCATGATGACATTCTTCCATGGCAGTGTGTTGTTCCTCATGATGACATTCTTCCTTGGCAGTGTGTGTGTCCTCATGATGATGTTCTTCCTTGGCAGTGTGTGTCCTCATGATGATGTTTTCCCTTGGCAGTGTGTGTCATACATTTGTTGGAGAAACGGAAGGATTTTATGAAATGGCAGGGTGGTTGTTTGTTGGAGAGAGGGAGGGAGGACGGAGAGAGAGCAAGAGATGAGAGGAGAGGGAGGTAGGGGAATAAAAGAGAGGGGTAGGAGAGGAGAGGGGTGGGGTACAATATGACATATCCTATTGCTGTTGTCATCCGATTCCTACTGCAATTGCTGTTTCAAGCTCTCCAATAAGTACCAGTCTCTGTTTTGGTAGCTGCACCACCCGTGCTTCTGTCATCTCTCTCTCTCTCTCTCACGCACGCACGCACGCACGCACGCACTCACACACACACACACACACACACACACACACACACACACACACACACACACACACACACACACACACACACACACACACCGAGCTGTCACCTGATCCCCCTCCCTCCCTCTCTCTTGCTCTCTCTCCCCCTCTCTCTCTTCCTCTGTCTTGTCATTTACATTAGTCCACAGTCCACTGCTCTCTGCTCTCCTCCCTCAGATAGCTTTCACACTCACACACATCCCTGCTGTTATTACTCTCTATACCCCCCCTCTCTCCATCGCTCTACACTTCCTGCCCTTGAGAGCAGCCCCGGAATCCTCCCTCTGTCCGAGAGGGAAGCAAGGCAGTCTGTTCCCTCCCTCTTTTTCTCTCCTCCTCTCTGCCTCGCTCTCCCTCTCTCGTTCTCTCTTATCGCTCTCTCGCTCTCTTTCGCTGTCTGTAGCTCTGCTGACATTTCCTCTCCACCCTCTCTCTTTCCCTCTCTCTGACACACACACACTCCCCGTCAGGCTGCCATGCTGGTGCTGTGGAGTGTGTATTCAGCCTCTTGACTGCCTAGCTGATTGTGTGTCTGTCTGTCTGTCTGTCTGTCTGTCTGTCTGTCTGTCTGTGTGGCTCAGCTAGTCTCCTGTGGGTTTGCCAAAGCAGCGCCTCACAGCGCATCCTGTAGCAACATGTTTCGACGCACGAAAAGGTAATGGCAGAGCTTCTCTGTTTTTTCCCCTTCTACTGTAGACCTGGTGTCATCCCTCTTTCTCTCTCCTTTTATCTCATTGCTTATTGGTCTGTCTTCTCTCAGTTGTTTTCTAGTGTCACCCCCTGTCTCTCTGTGTAGCAATAACATTAACCGCAAAGCTCTCTGAATCTCTCTCTCTCTATTTCTCTCCCTCTCTCCGTGGACCTGGTTTCATCTCCCCTCTGTCTGTCTTGTCATAGCATTAGGTGGATTAGCATTAGGTTTAATAAAGGTGTTGTTGTTGTTGTTGTTTTGATGGTTGTCAACCTCCGGCCAGCTCTCATGCTGTGTCACAGTTGTCCCTCTGTCTCGTTTTGGCACTGTGTGTGTGTGTGTGTGTGTGTGTGTGTGTGTGTGTGTGTGTGTGTACACATTTTACTATACTTGTGTGCAGCCGTAGTCCTCACAAGAATAGTAAAGCCACTAAAAATCAGAGAAGGGAGGACATTTTGCCAGTGCTCATTTAAAAAAGGCTATTTTAGGCTTAGGGGTTAGGTTTAGGTTTAAGGTTAGAATTAGGGTTAGGTGTTAGGTTTAAAGTTAGGCTTAGGGTGAGAGGTTAGGGAAGATAGGATTTTGAATGGGAATCAATTATTGGTCCCCAAAAAGTCCTCACAAGTATAATGAGGCATAAGGCGGCAGGTAGCCTAGCGGTTTAGGGCGTTGGGCTAGTAACTGAAAGGTCGCCGGTTCAAATCCCGAGTCGACTAGGTGCGTAATCTGTTGATGTGCCCTTGAACACTTAACCCTAAGTGTGCGCGCACATGTGCATGATTTTCTCTGTTCCATTTTATGTAATGAACCTCCGTTTGTGAGCATGTTGGTGATGCACATGTATTTGGGATGTTGTAGGTCAGTGTTTCCCAACCCTGGTCCTCCAGGTTAGTTATAGCCCTGGAAAGACACGCCTCATTCAACTCATTGAGGGTTTGATGATTAGTTGACAAGTTGAATCAGGTGTGATTTTCCAGGCTTAAAATGAAAATGTGTACTGTTGGGGAACAGGGTTGGGAACCACTGTTGTAGATGATTGATAGACATGTTACACACACAAACATGCAGTCATACACAGGACTCTGGAGGTTTGTGTTTGGTCAGTGGCCTAAGCCACTTGTCAGAGATAGGATTCTTTGCTGTGCTATAAATACCGTGGTGTCTGGGTTAGATGCTTCTGTTGGGGAGGGTCAATGCTGTGCTATATATACTGTGGTGTCTGGGCTAGAGGCTTCTGTAGGGTAGGGTATATATACTGTGGTGTCTGGGTTAGAGGGTCAAGGGTTTATATACTGTGGTGTCTGGGCTAGAGGCTTCTGTAGGGTAGGGTATATATACTGTGGTGTCTGGGCTAGAGGCTTCTGTAGGGGAGGGTATATATACTGTGGTGTCTGGGTTAGATGCTTCTGTAGGGGAGGGTATATATACTGTGGTGTCTGGGTTAGATGCTTCTGTAGGGGAGGGTAAATATACTGTGGTGTCTGGGTTAGATGCTTCTGTTGGGGAGGGTATATATACTGTGGTGTCTGGGCTAGAGGCTTCTGTAGGGGAGGGTATATATACTGTGGTGTCTGGGTTAGATGCTTCTGTAGGGGAGGGTCAATGCTGTGCTATATATACTGTGGTGTCTGGGTTAGAGCGCCTTCCCCATCTCTACCACTATTTTGTATTCCCTCCCTCCCATCATTCCCTCTCTCTCTATCTGCCATAGTACACAATCCCAGTTGTCCTGTAGCGTTTTATTTCCGACTTCATCTCATCTGCTCATAGGAGGATTAGTATAAATCCCTTTGTCCAATGGCAGCAGTGTGTGTGTGTGTGTGTGTGTGTGTGTCTCTATCTCTGTGTGTGCATCTGTGTGTGTGTGTACATCTCTCTCTCTCTCTCTCTCTGTGTGTGGGTGTGTGTGTGTGTGGGTGTGCATCTGCGTGTGTGTACATCTCTCTCTCTCTCTCTGTGTGTGAGTGGGTGTGCATCTCTTTGTGTGTGCATCTCTCTCTCTCTCTGTGTGTGTGTGTGTGTGTGTGTGTGTGTGTGTGTGTGTGTGTGTGTGTGTGTGTGATAATACCTCCAGCACCCTGCCTCAAGGTTTCTTCTACAGCTCTATCTCTGTAATCTATTTGTATGAATCTATCTCCAGGAGGAAACATGGTTCTCTGATCTTATGATGATGGCTTGATCTTCATTAAATTACACTCCATGTAGTAGGTCAGAGATTTGTTGTACTTACTTGTCATGCAATGCATGTTTGTGTGTGTAGCTAGTAGCATAACGTGGGTGGTAGTGTGTCTTATGTTCTTATCAGGGTATATCAGTGTTTATGTACAGTATGTGTGTGCGTGCTTGTGTGTGAGTGTATGTCACTGTCTGCCTGCATGTGTGTGTGTGTGTTTGCAAGCCGCTCGTTCTTGGCCGACTCTATCAGGCTGTCTCAATTAGAGAAGGAAGATGCTTTGTGCCCGTGCCCGGAAGGATAGATAGAACGAAGCGGAGGAGGAGTGTGGAACAGGAGAGGGGAAGACGGAGTGGGGTGTAAAATGAAAGGCAGAGCCTGAGGTACAGTCTGGGCCTACAGTTAACAGCAGCCCACTGGGGTTAACTCAGCACTCAGCACTCAGACTCTCTCTTTTCTTTCATCTTTACTTTTTCTTCCACTCTTTTTTCTTTTCTTTTTAGCTGTACTCAAAATGTAGCTATACTCAAAATTAATTCTCTCTCTCTTTCTCTCTCGGTCTCTCTTTCTCGCTCTCTCTCTTTTCTGTCTTCCACATAGAATGTCATCTGAAAGCTAGTATAGAGCAATGAGGGAACAAGAGAATGTAACCCCCTCATCAGGTGTGTGTTCTATAGATTTACATTGCAACTTGGTTGAAGTCCAGATTTACATTGCAGGCATGTCAGTTGTGTGCCACCATGTTGTTAACCCTACGCCCCCAGTCAATCAATGCTATTGATGTTGTGGCTAGGCACTGAGCCTTCTCTCCTCTGTGTTAATCTACACACAGTAGCAGACTAGCTAACGTGAAAGCAGATTGGTGTGGTTCTCTCTGTGCGCTATTGGAATCTGACTGCTACAGATGTAGGATCTTAATTTGATCGCCCTGTTGCTGGAGAACTTTCCTGCAATGCAGGAAATGTTTAACTTGTTTAACAGACTTGATTCCCCCTCACGAAAAATGTATCAACCATTAATTATAATCCACGTAATAATTCACCTTTCCTGTTGCTGCAGGATTATTTTCCTGCTGTAGCAACCGGCTCAAATTAATATCCTACCTCTGTACTAGCAGGTGGGCAGTAGTCAAAACAGAGCACAGGGAGTACATCACTTTAGATGTTTTTGGATAGCAGGTGCACACACTAGCTCCCCCCAAAACCGTTAGTGACTCAGTGTACTGGTAATTACTTGGTCTCTCATCATGATAGCTGAGTAATAATCTTCTTATCCATCTGTATTTCACAACATTGACATGGTAAACAACTGACTGTAAAGATCAACAACGTGCTCCACTCCACTTGTCGAATTGTGGTGATATTGATTGCTGTTGCCTCGTATGCACGCGGCAATAAAAATATATTCATTTAATTTATTCTCCGGAGTGCTGTCCTATTGTTGTTCCTTAAACAACTGACTGTAGCGTATGTGGCTTGTTGATGGAAAGGAGTCCATGTTCCAAGGCTAAACATTATAATTCAATCATTGTCATAATAAGAAAAGTATTAGTGTTAATATCCAGCAGTACAGTAGTTTACATAAATGTATTATTCAAAGAACATGGTTTTCCGTAGTGGAGGATTTGACAACTACTTAACCATACGCGTCATCAATAATGATATTAAATGTCCTTCAGACTCGGTGTGTATGACACTGTCTGCCTCTGTGTCCCAAACAGCACCCTATTCCCTATGGGCCCTGGACAAAAATAGTGCAATACATAGGGAATAGGGTGACATTTGGAACGTAGACAATTATATTTTAACGAGGTAATAGTTCCAGGTCATTTACCCTGTGTCCCTGTGTGGGTCTCAAATGCCACCCTATTCCCGTATGGGCCCTAGTCAAAAGTGGTGCACTATAGGGAATAGGGTGCCATTTGGGATGCAACCCCCTGCCTGCATAAGGGTCTGTTAACAAAAGCTATAGCTGATTCAATGCACCACCTCCCAGTCTCAGCCCAATATAGCTTTCAGTCAATACACAGTACACAAGACAGCACTGTCCCTCCAAGCTTCTGATGATTGCTGTGTCACTCTATCTCGAAGACACATTTTATTTTTTACACCTAAAAAAGTCTAACCTTGTCATCAATAATAATAGGACGAAATAGGGGGAAAACATTTACCTCAGTTCAGTCAATAGATATTACAGTAAAGATATTTCAGTGCCTCAATTTGCTTCTGATTCTGCTGTGTCACTCTGGCTGCCTTGAAGGCATGCTTTGACACCTCAAGAATAGCCTACATAACTTTGTCATAAATCTTGATAGGAGAGTTCAAACGGGGCAACCGACTGCCTCAGGCCTACAGTATGACCACAAGGCATAACATAGCCTTTTCATTATTCTGTTTGTTTTGCTCCTACGCGCCTGTGACTGACATCATTTTGAATTAAAGACGACAATAGAGTGCAGTTGCCCACCCATTGTTTCAAAAGCATAACAATAACATAACAAAAATAGTGTCTTAAAGAGGCATATCACCTTTATTAAGGGTCATGATAGTCCTTTCCTCTTTGAGAAAAAATCTATAGGCCTTTCTACATCTGTGGAGGAACATTTGCGTTAACATTTTGTTAGCATTGTCGCTAGCTCATTGTATGAGCTTAAAGAGCTGTGACATGGACCTAATATCCCTGTTGTGGACTATCCTATTGCTGTTAAAGTGTGCTAGTGGTAGCATTTTGCTAGCTGCCGTCGTGCCTAGCTCAGTCAGTATATTTTGGTTTAGCAGCCTGGGCTCCAGATGTGTTGTAGTCAGACTCACTGATGTGTTTCCTAACTAGAACTCCCCTGGAAGGCTACTCTCTCTCTCTGACAGCTCCAGGTCCCGTCATCTTAAATAGACAGACAGACAGACCTACAGGCCAGAGTTGTCATGTCTTGTCGCCATGCTAGCTACTGTAGCTAGACAAACAAACAGACAGAGAAATAGCTAGATAGACAGACATCCTCCTAGATGATGTAGCTACCAGACCTGGGTTCAAATACTATTTGAAATTATTTCAAATACTTCATCTGTGCTTGATTGAATAGTCCCAATACTTTAAACCCTGTCCGTCTGGCACTCCAGGCAGGCAAACAATCAAAGTATTTTACCTGATTTGAAATAGTATTTGAACCCAGGTCTGACTGTAGCTATCTAGCAGGGCCAAACGTTTCTCTGTCTGTCGGCATCCTCGTTTTATAGTGTAAAGGGGACAACATGTGTTCATCCCAAATGGCATCCTATTCTCTACATAGTGCACTACTTTTGACTAGATCCTATGGGTTGTGGTCAAAAGTAGTGCACTGTATAGGGAATAGGTTGCCATTTGGGACACAGTCATTGTCTTCCTTCCCTTTTATCAGTGGATGTGAAAGAACACCCTGCTGTGAGCAGGCGTAGGCCCTCAAAGAACTATACAATGTTTCTCACTAAATTGGTCTAGATGGGAAGGTTTTTTGACATTTCTTCTTATCTTTCTTCTCCCTCCCGCCTGGCCTCCCTTTTCCTTCACTCAGCTTCCCTCCCTCCCTTTCCCTGACTTAGTTTTTCTACACCCTCCTTCCTCCCTCCCTTTCCCTGACTTAGTTTTTCTACACCCTCCTTCCTCCCTCCCTTTCCCTGACTTAGTTTTTCTACACCCTCCTTCCTCCCTCCCTTTCCCTGACTTAGTTTTTCTACACCCTCCTTCCTCCCTCCCTTTCCCTGACTCAGTTTTTCTACACCCTCCTTCCTCCCTCCCTTTCCCTGACTCAGTTTCTTGACTCCAGACAGCTGTAAATGTTGCAGTCCCCCTTTAAGAAATCCCGAGGAAGTGTCAGAGAAAGTCAATAGACAATAGTGATTGACTGACACACACACTTCATATTGTGGCTTGACTGTGACTTCTGATTTCACTGCTTCACATCAGACAGCGGTAAACATTAAGAAACCCGGAGTGTCATGGAAAGGTCACCTGACAGGAAATTGCCTCTGGTCGATCAATATTCTAACGATCAGAAAGGTCTGCATGGTGCCCTGTCTGCCCTGTGACTCAGCATGCAGAAGACGACACTAACGTTTACGTTACATCAGCACACACTCATGCTTACTGTATAGACACGAACGCACACAAACATACAGAGGCACACGCACACGCACACACACACACACACACACTGTCCACCATGATGATATACCCGTATAGATGGGTTGGGAATTACTGCACATAGTCTTTAGAACTACTATGATATACTGGATGAGCAGTCCCTTTAATAATTATCATTATAGTAATGATAATAATCATCAATATAATAATTATTATAATAATTTGGTGGGTGCTTATATCTGTCCTATTTCCTATGTTTTTTTCATATCCCACCCTCCCTTAGACACGCAGTATGTGGTTACATAAGATGTAGGACTACTGAAACTACTGATCACCATGCTGCCCATACAGTATATATGGAAATCACACACACTGTAACGGTTTTCTTCTGGAGAAAGAGAGGCGGACCAAAATGCAGAGTGGTTAGTCTTGTACATCTTTAAATAAAGAGGAAAGTACAACAATCTACAAAACAATAAACCTGAAAAACAACGAAACAGTCCTATCTAGTGCCACAAACACAAAGACAGGAACAATCACCCACAAGAGACCTAAAGAATATGGCTGCCTAAATATGGTTCCCAATCAGAGACAACGATAAACACCTGCCTCTGATTGAGAACCACTCTAGGCAACCATAGACTTACCTAGAGTACTACTCTAACCACAATCCCGTAACTACACACAACCCCAGACAAAACAAACCACATAAATGCCCATGTCACACCCTGGCCTAACCAAAATAATAACGAAAACACAGAAATACTAAGGCCAGGGCGTGACACACACACACACACACACACACACACACACACACACACACACACACACACACACACACACACACACACTGTTTGTCTTGACGTAATGGTAGCTGTCCTCAGTGTGTTGTCTCTGTGGACATGGCCTTGTTATAGGAACTAAAGTCATATAGTCATGTTGAGCAGTTATTTAGAGAGCAATTAACCAGACCATAAAACATAGTGAACCTAAACACAAGCTGGTTTGCCATCCAAGGATTGTGTGGGTGGGTGGGTCGATGTGTGTGTGTTTTCATCAGAAGTGTCAATGTCAGTATCTTCCTATGATTGGGGAGTAAATAAAATACTGTCTGCTCTGCAATTGACAGACATGAAATGATGTGAGAAGAGGAGAAGTGGTGCACTCTCACCTTTCACTTTCTCTTTTACTCCATTTCTTGTTCTCTCTACTTTATTCACTGTTCCCCACACAAAGAGCACAATACGCTCAGTTGGTATCCTGTGTTTGTGTGTGTGCATCCGTTTATGCGTGTTTGTGCGTGTCTGTGTGTGCACTCGTATGTGAGACTAATGGCAGTGTGCCAGTGAGGGGCCTGCACGGGGGATAATCGCTCTTCACACGAGTCATTACCACTGATTTGACCTTTGACCTGTTGACAGCCGCCAGATTGGGTACAGTAGGAAAGAACAACTAGCTATCATTCCCTCTACATGTCATCCTCCCCCTTACTCTCTTTATGGTTCTTTCATCCCTTTTTCATGTCTCTTGCTTACTCTTCTTCTCTGTCAGTCTGTTTCTCGCAATGTTTTTTAAATCTAATTTGTCAACGTATTGTGATTTGGAATCTACGAGGAAAATATATTGGATTTGAAAAAAGTAAAATTTCCCTCAACTGTTTCCCTCAAAATTTCAAACACAGCATTATGTCATCATTGTAACCAATTTTCAATACAGACAATCTATGTTGAATTTGTACACTACATGACCAAAAGCATGTGGACACCTACTCGTCAAACATCTCATTCCAAAATCATGGACATTAATATGGAGTTGGTCCCCCTTTGCTGCTATAACAGCCTCCACTACTCTGGGAAGGCTTTCCACTAGATGTTGGAACATTGCTGTGGGGACTTGCTTCCATTCAGTCAAAAGAGCATTAGTGAGGTCAGGCGATTAGGCCTGGCTCGCAGTCGGCCTTTCAATTCATCATAAAGGTATTTGATGGGTTGAGGTCAGGGCTCTGTAGAGGCCAGTCAAGTTCTTCCACACCAATCTAAACAAACCATTTCTGTATGGACCTCGCTTTGTGCACAGGGGCATTGTCTTGCTGAAACAGGAAAGGGCCTTCCCCAAACTGTTGGCACAAAGTTGGAAGCACAGAATCGTCTAGAATGTCATTGTATGCTGTAGCGTTAAAAAACAAGAATGCAATAGGCTGGACAGCAACTCTTACTGGAGAGTTGATTGATCTGCAGCTAACAAGAACATTTCCCAGGACATAGACATATCTGATATTGGCAGAAGGCACATTTGGGCAGTGTTGACACAACATTGTGAACCAAAATACAATGGTTCATTGGATCAGTCTAAAACTTTGTACATACACTGCTGCCATCTAGTGACCAAAATCTTAATTGTGCCTGGGCTGGAATAATACATTATGGCCTTTCTCTTGCATTTCAAAGATGACGGTACAAAAAAGTACATTGCATTATCTTTTACCAGATCTAATGTGTTATATTCTCCAACATTAATTTCACATTTCCACAAACTTCAAAGTGTTTCCTTTCAAATGGCATCAGGAATATGCATATCATTGCTTCAGGTCCTGAGCTAAAGGCAGTTAGATTTGGGTATGTCATTTTGGGCGAAAATTGAAAAAAAGGGTCCGATCCTTAATCGGTTTTAAAAGATTCACTTGCTATCGAAGTCATTCCAAATGGTAGGTTCAACAGAGCAAATGAAATGTAACCGTACTTATCATACATATCAATCATATAGATCCATGATGCTATTTAGGCCTATATAACATTTGGGAAGTCATCAACAGCTATTCTATAAATTCAGCCCAGGATTCAACTAAGAATATGCAATACATAAAGGCCTAGGGTTTCAAGCTCTGGTTAATTTCAAATAGAATCTACAAGTTCATCATAAATATGTTGGATTCACATCTCCATCTCAATCAAAAATACAAGTTAAAGAATAGGATCAAATCAAACTGTATTTAAAGTGCATTTAAAATTTGATTTGATTTATCGCTATTCCTTAACATACATTTTGGGTTGAAATGGAGACGTGACACCAACAGATTAATTGTTCCTTTGTAGACAAACTGGAATTAAAGCCAGACTCAGTGGCACAGATGGAGCTAACAAAGCAGAAGATATCCTTCAACAGTTGATATTTGTTTGTGTTGACAATCAAACACAATTCAATATCACTTTTGCAATATGGTAAATAGCCTATTACCTTGTCGACAAGTTAACAAATTATATGTTGGATTCACGTCTCCATCTCAACCAAAAATAAAAGTTAAAGAATAGGATTAAGCCAGTGACTCAGATGGAACTATCCAAGCAGCACTTCTCCTTTTAAATGTTTATATTTGGTTGCGTTGTCAACCAAACAGAATTCTCTATTACTTTTGTAAGACAGTCAATAGCCTGATGTAAGGCTTTACTTCATTGATCACTTGCACCATGTATTTAATGCAATCTCAACTAACTGCAATCCAGGTCATGTGGTTGTACTGTTAGATCAAACACAGTGATAACACATCAAATAAAAAAATATTAAGTTGTTGTATAAATAAACAAAATATCTGACATTGTATTTCCCATTTGAACTTTAGTGTGCTTTTAAATGGTTGAAATGTATGTTAAGGAATAGCGATAAATCAAATCAAATTTTCAATGCACTTTAAATACAGTTTGATAGCCTGAAGGTAGGGAGGGGCAGTTCCTCTTGCTGCTCCGTAGGAAAGTACCATGGTCTTGTAGTGGATGCGAGCTTCGACTGGAAGCCAGTGTGGAGTGTGCGGAGGAGCGGGGTGACATGGGAGAACTTTTGATTTAGTCATACACAAACACACACACTACCATTTGGCCTTTTTTCTCATCAGTTGTTATCACAGCTTTCTCCTCTGTTACTCTGACTGATCACCAGAACCCACAGACAGACAGAGACTGCATGGGCCATTGATTCTCTATAAATCACACAACCACACACTGACTGGCAACTCTACTGTCAAATACTGTCGGAGTGACTGACTGCCTGCCACCGGAAGAGTTTGTAGCCTGGTGATGTGATGCGGTAGATTATCATGGATTATGAACTGCTGCCCACACAGCAGATTTGCTGCTTCATCATCATGTTTTACCAAATGTGATTTTTATTACAGTGTGACCTCATGAGGTAAAGAGTCAGAAGACACAGCAAGGGACAGGCAACACTACTGACTGACTGACTGTTAACACTACTGTCAACTACTGACTGACTCATTGTTAACACTACTGTCAACTACTGACTGACTCATTGTTAACACTACTGTCAACTACTGACTGACTCATTGTTAACACTACTGTCAACTACTGACTGACTCATTGTTAACACTACTGCCAGCTACTGATTGACTGACTGACTGTCTGACTGATAACACTACTGTCAACTACTGACTGACTGACTATCAAACTGACTGATTGACTGCCATCGGCTGACTGACTAAACTGGCTGACTGGCTGCCTGCTACTGGCTGAGCCTGATGTCTGGATTAAATGGATTATGATACAGTAGATTAAAACGCTTTATATGACAGATTATGATGTTTTATGAAACTGCCCACACACCAGATTATTTGATGTTTCATCTGCATGTTTTCGTATAATGTGATTTCATAGAAGTTCAAGGGTCATGTATAGAGATGGGATGTCGGTCAAATGTCATAAAGTCAGAGTGCAAAGTGTAAAGTAAGTTTTAGACCTGGTGTTCCCTTAGATTGTAAACTGTCATGGTCAAAACATCTAGATTCAATGGTAGTAAAGATGGGGAGAGGTCTGTCCATAATAAAGAGATGCTCTGCTTTTATGACACCACACTGCAAGTCCTGCAGGCTCTAGTTTTACAGTGCCTTGCGAATGTATTCGGCCCCCTTGAACTCTCGATGTGCAAAACTGATAGAGACATACCCCAAGCGACTTACAGCTGTAATCGCAGCAAAAGGTGGCGCTACAAAGTATTAACTTAAGGGGGCTGAATCATTTTGCACGCCCAATTTTTCAGTTTTTGATTTGTTAAAAAAGTTTGAAATATCCAATAAATGTCGTTCCACTTCATGATTGTGTCCCACTTGTTGATTCTTCACAAAAAAAATACAGTTTTATATCTTTATGTTTGAAGCCTGAAATGTGGCAAAAGGTCGCAAAGTTCAAGGGGGCCGAATACTTTCGCAAGGCACTGTATGTAGTTCTGTCCTTGAACTGTTCTGGTCTATTAATGTTCTGTGCTATGTCATGTTCTGTGTGGACCCCAGGAAGAGTAGCTGCTATTTTCGTTACACCTAATGGGGATCCTAATAAAGAAAGGAATAATAAAGACCTGTTATTGTAACTACAGTATTGTTACAGTAAGGATGGGGTTGGACGTTCCCATGAGTAGTATATTGTGTGACTCTTTAGTGTTGCTATAGTAACCGTGTACACCCAGCCTCCCCTCACCCCCCTCTCTCTTACTGCTTCGTGGTCGGGTCATTACAGAACGAAGCAAGGAAGAATTTATTCCTCATTTTTTTACCTGGTTAAATGAATGATTCAATTCAATTCTGAAAGATGTAGCTAACGCTGTCTAGAGATGTGTCTAGTCTGGAGACTGGTCATTAAGGATAAACCAAACTGAACACAATCATGCTGAAAATGTTTGTCCACCTCAGAAATGCCATATGATATGCTATCAAAAACCTTTATGTTGTGCGATATAGTAAGGGTACTGCTGTTGATTTATGGTGGTCTTGGGATAAAGTCAGCAGCACACACACACACTATCTAAACCAGATGGAGAGCGGCTGAGCCCACACTACATGACCATAACCGTGACTGAGAGATTTACCCTGTCACTCAGCAACACCAGAGAGGAGAGAGAAAACACACACACTTGTCTTCTTTTCCTTTCCATTTCTCTCTTTCACCCCTCCCTCTCTATAATCACCCCCCTCTCTCTCATGTTTCCTTCAATTTTTCATTTGTCAGCTCTATCTCAGATCTTTTTCCATCAGACTAAAGTCATGAGAAGCCTTATGAAAGACACAGCATGTCATCCACTGAGCATAGTTCCAGTTAGGTCTATGGATGACTCATCACTTGAATTCATTCTCAGGCTAAATCTCTAATGTGGTGGAACTGAACTCTGAAGAAATAAAACGAGGCATCGTTCTATTCTTCCCCTTCACTCAATATTCTCAACCCTGGTAGTCTCTCTTTCTCCTTTCTCTCTCACTTGTTCTCACGCACTCAATCTCTTTGTCACACATACTCCCCCTCTCTCCCCCCTCCTCTCCTCCCCATCCCGCTCCTTCTCTATCTCTATATGTGGGTTAGAGAGTTCATTTAATCAAGCCACAGAAGAGGACAGTGACATTCAGCGTTACTTAGAATCCCACTTAGAAGGACCAGTCTGAACCCATAAAGTCCCAGACAGTTCTCTAGTCTCCACTGGACCTTCCTTCATAAAGAAACTAGATTCATCATTAAAATGATGACACATTTAAAGGTAATGCTTACATTGGCCAATTTAAGTACTGTGTATTCTACACTGTATTATTGATTGTGTGATAAATTGTGAAGGTTAATATACTATTAACCAACCAAATTTAAATAAACATGTAAGACGAAAAAAATATAAAGTTAACAGAGAGTAAGTACTGGGATGACTCTTTCAGTATTTCCGTCTGGTTCTCCTCCAGTCCTCAGAGAGTTGTAGTGTAATGGTGTTAAGCCACTTCCAAAACCAAGCCTAATGCATTTCCCTTAAATATTTCACCACCCCTTCTCTTCAAATGTGTGTGTGAGTTCGTTGACAAGCCTCTCCTGGTGCCTGAGTGACACAGAGAGAGATCACTAGGTGGTTTTTGGCTGTTTCCTTGTGTTAGCTGTTCTGACGAGGAACAAACACATGAGAATTTAAAAAAAAGAAGGGATATGGCGGTGGAGGGAGGAAGGGGGGAGGGAGTGCTTTATTTGAAATGCATCAATGCATTATGGAAATTGTCCTGCTGTTTCAGACATGTACGTATACCGCTCGTGCATGTGCGTGCGTGCGTGCGTGTCGTGTACTTACCTGCTCATGCGTGTGTGTGTAATTTACATCCCAGCTGTATAGAGCAGAATGCTATCTGATGCAATGTGGAACAAGCCTAGCCCAGGTCTTTGTCATGCTGTGTTAGCGCTGTGCAGCTTCCTACCGCTTCTCATCTGGCTGACAGCTACCTTTCAAAACCAGCACACTGGAGAGATCTGGCAGAGCAACCAAAACAGACTTGACACACACACACACACACACACACACACACACACACACACACACACACACACACACACACACACACAGAGGAGAACAGTGACTGGGGGTCATTTTTCAAGGCTACAGTATGCCATATTCCTGTTACTATTGTGCTCTGCTGGATTATGGTACAGTAGATTAAAATGCCCAAACACCAGATTATTTGATGTTTCATCTGCATGTTTTAGTATAATGTGATTTCATAGAAGTTCATAGAAGACAGTGTTGAAAGTCGTTTTTCGAGAGTCATTATTAGTGGTGAATACAGTGTAGTGAGTCATCATTGGTCGACCATAGATTGAGGAAGGAGGAGAAGGAGGTCGAGGAGAAGGAGGAGAAAGGGAACAGTCTACTGTGGGTGATTTTTCAAGGCTATACCACATTTCTCTCCTATGCTGATAGTGGTGTATAATATGGAGAATATATATTAGTGAGGGATTTCAGCCAACTACAACATAACACTGTTACATACGGTTCCCTGACTACAGGAAGTATGGTTGTCATGGTAGAATCACACCTTTTAAAGCCCTCCTCCCGCATAAAACCATCTGTGTCACACTCAGTGTGTGTCCATGTTTTTTTCTCTTGCATCAGGAGGGTTAATCCTCATTTATATGATAATCTCAACACATCATTACCTGCCCCTCTCCTTCTCTCTCGCTCTCTCTCCATCTCTCCCTCGCTCCCATCATTATCTCGCATGAGAGGTGTCTCGTCGAAGTTGACACTGAAGGAAATTGGAAGTCCTTGTTGCCGTGGCTTGTGGTGTGTGTGTGTTTGTGTTTGTGTTTGTGTGTGTGTGTGATCCACAAGGCTTTGTTGCTTTGGCTCTCTCCCCACGTGGTGGGCTGACTTCAATACCCCATGTTCTCTGGCCCAATTTGTGTGAGCATGC
>NC_088216.1:18197992-18205492 GCF_036934945.1 Oncorhynchus masou masou
TCTTCTCTCCCCCTCTCCTCTCTTCTCTCCCCTCTTCTCTCCCCTCTCCTCTCTTCTCTCCCCCTCTCCTCTCTTCTCTCCTCTCTTCTCTCCCCTCTCCTCTCTTCTCTTCCTTCTCCCCCTCACCTCTCTTCTCTCCCCCTCTCCTCTCCTCTCTTCTCTCCCCCTCTCCTCTCTCCCCTCTCCTCTCCTGTCTCCACCTTCCTCTCTTCTCTCCCCTCTCTTCTCTTCCTCTCTCCCCTCTCCTCTCCTCTCTCCACCTCCTTCCTTCTCCCCCTCTCCTCTCTTCTCTCCCCCTCTCCTCTCTTCTCTTCTCTCCCCTCTCCTCTCTTCTCTTCCTCTCTCCCCTCTCCTCTCCTGTCTCCACCTTCCTCTCTTCTCTCCCCCTCTCCTCTCTTCTCTCCCCTCTTCTCTCCCCTCTCCTCTCTTCTCTCCCCCTCTCCTCTCTTCTCTCTCCTCTCTTCTCTCCCCTCTCCTCTCTTCTCTTCCTTCTCCCCCTCACCTCTCTTCTCTCCCCCTCTCCTCTCCTCTCTTCTCTCCCCCTCTCCTCTCTCCCCTCTCCTCTCCTGTCTCCACCTTCCTCTCTTCTCTCCCCTCTCTTCTCTTCCTCTCTCCCCTCTCCTCTCCTCTCTCCACCTCCTTCCTTCTCCCCCTCTCCTCTCTTCTCTCCCCCTCTCCTCTCTTCTCTCCCCTCTCCTCTCTTCTCTCCCCTCTCCTCTCTTCTCTCCCCTCTCCTCTCTTCTCTTCCTCTCTCCCCTCTCCTCTCCTGTCTCCACCTTCCTCTCTTCTCTCCCCTCTCCTCTCTTCTCTCCCCCTCTCCTCTCTCCCCTCTCCTCTCCTGTCTCCACCTTCCTCTCTTCTCTCCCCTCTCTTCTCTTCCTCTCTCCCCTCTCCTCTCCTCTCTCCACCTCCTTCCTTCTCCCCCTCTCCTCTCTTCTCTCCCCCTCTCCTCTCTTCTCTCCCCTCTCCTCTCTTCTCTCCCCTCTCCTCTCTTCTCTTCCTCTCTCCCCTCTTCTCTCCTGTCTCCACCTTCCTCTCTTCTCTCCCCCGTCCTCTCTCCCTCCTGTACAGACGTCAGTTTTCAGACCTCCCCAGGCTCTTACATGTACCATTACTTGCTTGATTAGCTACTGCACGGTCCGCATACACAGAGGAGATGAAAGGAGGGGATGAGGACAGAGGAGATGAAAGGAGGGGATGAGGACAGAGGAGATGAAAGGAGGGGATGAAAGGAGGGCAGAAGAGATGAAAGGAGGGGATGAAAGGAGGGCAGAGGAGATGAAAGGAGGGGATGAGGACAGAGGAGATTAAAGGAGGGGATGAGGACAGGAGATTAAAGGAGGGCAGAGGAGATGAAAGGTGGGGATGAGGACAGATGAGATGAAAGGAGGGGATGAGGACAGAGGAGATGAAAGGAGGGGATGAGGACAGATGAGATGAAAGGAGGGGATGAGGACAGAGGAGATTAAAGGAGGGGATGAGGACAGGAGATTAAAGGAGGGCAGAGGAGATGAAAGGTGGGGATGAGGACAGAGGAGATGAAAGGAGGGGATGAGGACAGAGGAGATGAAAGGAGGGCAGAGGAGATGAAAGGAGGGGAGAGGAGATGAACGGAGGGGATGAGGGGGGAAAGAATAAGGAGGAGAGGAGGACAGAGGAGATGAAAGGAGGGCAGGAGGACAGAGAGAGACACATTTAGACCCAACCAAATCATGAGAAAACAAAACGATAATTACGTGACACATTGGAAAGAATTTACCAAAAAAAACAGAGCAAACTAGAATGCCATCACAGCAGCAAAATTTGTGACCTGTTGTCACAAGAAAAGGGCAACCAGTGAAGATCAAACACCATTGTAAATACAACCTATATTTCTGTTTATTTATTTTCCCTTTTGTACTTTAACTATTTGCACATCATTACAACACTGTATATAAACATAAGATGACATTTGAAATGTATTTTGGAACTTTTGTTAATGTAATGTTTACTGTACGTTTTTTATTGTTTATTTCACTTGCTTTGGCATTGTTAACATGTGTTTCCCATGACAACAAAGCCCCTTAAATTAAATTGAATTGAATTGAGAGAGAGGAAAAGGAAGAGAGAGAGAGAGGGGGTGGGGGGGAGAGAGAGGAGGGAGAGAGAGAGGGGGGGGGGGGGGGGGAAGTGGGAGAGAGAGAGGGAGAGAGGAGGGAGAGGAGGAAGTAAGACAGAGTTAATGGAGTAAGATAGAGAGAGAAAGAGAGAGAGATAACCACAACAGGGGAGGACAAAATATTTTCCCTCTATCCTGCTATCTCTCCTTCTGTATCCCTCTATCCTGCTATCTCTCCTTCTGTATCCCTCTATCCTGCTATCTCTCCTTCTGTATCCCTCTATCCTAATATCTCTCCTTCTGTATCCCTCTATCCTGCTATCTCTCCTTCCTTGTATCCCTCTATCCTCAAATCAAATCAAATCAAATTTTATTTGTCACATACACATGGTTAGCAGATGTTAATGCGAGTGTAGCGAAATGCTTGTGCTTCTAGTTCCGACAATGCAGTAATAACCAACAAGTAATCTAACTAACAATTCCTAAACTACTGTCTTATACACAGTGTAAGGGGATAAAGAATATGTACATAAGGATATATGAATGAGTGATAGTACAGAGCAGCATAGGCAAAATACAGTAGATGGTATCGAGTACAGTATATACATATGAGATGAGTATGTAAACAAAGTGGCATAGTTAAAGTGGCTAGTGATACATGTATTACATAAGGATGCAGTCGATGATATAGAGTACAGTATATACGTATGCATATGAGATGAATAATGTAGGGTAAGTAACATTATATAAGGTAGCATTGTTTAAAGTGGCTAGTGATATATTTACATCATTTCCCATCAATTCCCATTATTAAAGTGGCTGGAGTTGAGTCAGTGTCAGTGTGTTGGCAGCAGCCACTCAATGTTAGTGGTGGCTGTTTAACAGTCTGATGGCCTTGAGATAGAAGCTGTTTTTCAGTCTCTCGGTCCCAGCTTTGATGCACCTGTACTGACCTCGCCTTCTGGATGATAGCGGGGTGAACAGGCAGTGGCTCGGGTGGTTGATGTCCTTGATGATCTTTATGGCCTTCCTGTAACATCGGGTGGTGTAGGTGTCCTGGAGGGCAGGTAGTTTGCCCCGGTGATGCGTTGTGCAGACCTCACTACCCTCTGGAGAGCCTTACGGTTGAGGGCGGAGCAGTTGCCGTACCAGGCGGTGATACAGCCCGCCAGGATGCTCTCGATTGTGCATCTGTAGAAGTTTGTGAGTGCTTTTGGTGACAAGCCGAATTTCTTCAGCCTCCTGAGGTTGAAGAGGCGCTGCTGCGCCTTCTTCACGATGCTGTCTGTGTGAGTGGACCAATTCAGTTTGTCTGTGATGTGTATGCCGAGGAACTTAAAACTTGCTACTCTCTCCACTACTGTTCCATCGATGTGGATAGGGGGGTGTTCCCTCTGCTGTTTCCTGAAGTCCACAATCATCTCCTTAGTTTTGTTGACGTTGAGTGTGAGTTTATTTTCCTGACACCACACTCTGAGGGCCCTCACCTCCTCCCTGTAGGCCGTCTCGTCGTTGTTGGTAATCAAGCCTACCACTGTTGTGTCGTCCGCAAACTTGATGATTGAGTTGGAGGCGTGCGTGGCCACGCAGTCGTGGGTGAACAGGGAGTACAGGAGAGGGCTCAGAACGCACCCTTGTGGGGCCCCAGTGTTGAGGATCAGCGGGGAGGAGATGTTGTTACCTACCCTCACCACCAGGGGGCGGCCCGTTGAATGCCGAGCTGTAGTCGATGAACAGCATTCTCACATAGGTATTCCTCTTGTCCAGATGGGTTAGGGCAGTGTGCAGTGTGGTTGAGATTGCATCGTCTGTGGACCTATTTGGGCGGTAAGCAAATTGGAGTGGGTCTAGGGTGTCAGGTAGGGTGGAGGTGATATGGTCCTTGACTAGTCTCTCAAAGCACTTCATGATGACGGAAGTGAGTGCTACGGGGCGGTAGTCGTTTAGCTCAGTTACCTTAGCTTTCTTGGGAACAGGAACAATGGTGGCCCTCTTGAAGCATGTGGGAACAGCAGACTGGTATAGGGATTGATTGAATATGTCCGTAAACACACCAGCCAGCTGGTCTGCGCAGGCTTTGAGGGCGCGGCTGGAGATGCCGTCTGGGCCTGCAGCCTTGCGAGGGTTAACACGTTTAAATGTTTTACTCACCTCGGCTGCAGTGAAGGAGAGACCGCATGTTTCCGTTGCAGGCCGTGTCAGTGGCACTGTATTGTCCTCAAAGCGGGCAAAAAAGTTATTTAGTCTGCCTGGGAGCAAGACATCCTGGTCCGTGACTGGGCTGGATTTCTTCCTGTAGTCCGTGATTGACTGTAGACCCTGCCACATGCCTCTTGTGTCTGAGCTGTTGAATTGAGATTCTACTTTGTCTCTGTACTGACGCTTAGCTTGTTTGATAGCCTTGCGGAGGGAATAGCTGCACTGTTTGTACTCGGTCATGTTACCAGACACCTTGCCCTGATTAAAAGCAGTGGTTCGCGCTTTCAGTTTCACGCGAATGCTGCCATCAATCCACGGTTTCTGGTTAGGGAATGTTTTAATCGTTGCTATGGGAACGGCATCTTCAACGCACGTTCTAATGAACTCGCACACCGAATCAGCGTATTCGTCAATGTTGTTATCTGACGCAATACGAAACATGTCCCAGTCCACGTGATGGAAGCAGTCTTGGAGTGTGGAGTCAGCTTGGTCGGACCAGCGTTGGACAGACCTCAGCGTGGGAGCTTCTTGTTTTAGTTTTTGTCTGTAGGCAGGGATCAGCAAAATGGAGTCGTGGTCAGCTTTTCCGAAAGGGGGGCGGGGCAGGGCCTTATATGCGTCGCGGAAGTTAACAGTGATCCAAGGTGTTTCCACCCCTGGTTGCGCAATCGATATGCTGATAAAATTTAGGGAGTCTTGTTTTCAGATTAGCCTTGTTAAAATCCCCAGCAACAATGAATGCAGCCTCCGGATAAATGGTTTCCAGTTTGCAAAGAGTTAAATAAAGTTCGTTCAGAGCCATCGATGTGTCTGCTTGGGGGGGGGATATATACGGCTGTGATTATAATCGAAGAGAATTCTCTTGGTAGATAATGCGGTCTACATTTGATTGTGAGGAATTCTAAATCAGGTGAACAGAAGGATTTGAGTTCCTGTATGTTTCTTTCATCGCACCATGTCTCGTTAGCCATAAGGCATACACCCCCACCCCTCTTCTTACCAGAAAGGTGTTTGTTTCTGTCGGCGCGATGCGTGGAGAAACCCGTTGGCTGCACCGCTTCGGATAGCGTCTCTCCAGTGAGCCATGTTTCCGTGAAGCACAGAACGTTACAGTCTCTGATGTCCCTCTGGAATGCTACCCTTGCTCGGATTTCATCAACCTTGTTGTCAAGAGACTGGACATTGGCAAGAAGAATGCTAGGGAGTGGTGCACGGTGTGCCCGTCTCCGGAGTCTGACCAGAAGACCGCCTCGTTTCCCTCTTTTTTGGAGTCGTTTTTTTGGGTCGCTGCATGCAATCCATTCCGTTGTCCTGTTTGTAAGGCAGAACACAGGATCCGCGTCGCGAAAAACATATTCTTGGTCGTACTGATGGTGAGTTGACGCTGATCTTATATACAGTAGTTCTTCCCGACTGTATGTAATGAAACCTAAGATGACCTGGGGTACTAATGTAAGAAATAACACGTAAAAAAAACAAAAAACTGCATAGTTTCCTAGGAACGCGAAGCGAGGCGGCCATCTCTGTCGGCGCCGGAAGATGGCGCTGCTATCTCTCCTTCCTTGTATCCCTCTATCCTGCTATCTCTCCTTCTGTATCCCTCTATCCTGCTATCTCTCCTTCTGTATCCCTCTATCCTGCTATCTCTCCTTCCTTGTATCCCTCTATCCTGCTGTCTCTCCTTCCTTATATCCCTCTATCCTGCTATCTCTCCTTCTGTATCCCTCTATCCTGCTATCTCTCCTTCCTTATATCCCTCTATCCTGCTATCTCTCCTTCCTTGTATCCCTCTATCCTGCTATCTCTCCTTCCTTATATCCCTCTATCCTGCTATCTCTCCTTCCTTGTATCCCTCTATCCTGCTATCTCTCCTTCCTTGTATCCCTCTATCCTGCTATCTCTCCTTCCTTGTATCCCTCTATCCTCCTTCCTCATCCTCTCATCTCCCTATGTGTTCAATTGATAATGTTGATGTGCATTTAGCAATTTGAAGTATGGAACCAGAAGTCTGGTACTAATTGATTTCTGGCAGAAATCTCTCCTTCCTTGTATCCCTCTATCCTGCAGCCTGGTTTTTCCTGTCGCTCTCCGTTTGTTTAAGAGTAGGGTCTGTATCCCCTGATCACTTTGCTAGTTTTAGTTTTCAGTCTCCTTCCTTCATATCCCTCTTTTCATCCGTTTGTGCCTATCTGCTCACTTCCTTATTAACGCTTAGGGCTCTCTCTCTCTACCCCTCTCACTTCCACACTTCCACTTTCTCTCTCTCTCTACCCCACTCACTTATCCCTCTATCACTTGCTATCTCTCCTTCTCTCCCCTCTACTTCCACATACCCCCTCTCATCCACACTTGCTATCTCTCCTTCCTTATATCCCTCTATCCTGCACATCTCTCCTTCTGTATACCCCTCTATCCTGCTATCTCTCCTTCCTTATATCCTCTACCCCTCTCATCCTCTACCCCTACTTCTCTCTCTTCCTTGTCTCCCTCTACTTCCACACTTTTCTATCCTGCTATCTCTCCTTTCCTTATATCCCTCTATCTCTCTCTACCCCTCTCACTTCCACACTTTCTCTATCCCTCTACCCCTCTCACTTCCACCTGTTCTCTATCCTCTATCTCCCTTCTATCCACCTTTCTATCCTGCTATCTCACTTCCTTCCTTCTATCCCTCATCCTTTCCTTCCTCATCCTCTCATCTCCCTATGTGTTCAATTGATAATGTTGATGTGCATTTAGCAATTTGAAGTGGTTTGGATTGGAACCAGAAGTAGGCCTCTCTACCCCTCTCACTTGATTTCACCCCTCTCACTTCCACACTTTCTCTCTCTCTCTACCCCTCTCACTTCCACACTTTCTCTCTCTCTCTACCCCTCTCACTTCCACACTTTCTCTCTCTCTACCCCTCTCACTTCCACACTTTTTCTCTCTCTACCCCTCTCACTTCCACAATTGATTCTACCCCTCTCACTTCCAAATCTTGTTTACTTTCTCTCTCTCTACCCCTCTCAACACACTCTCTCTCACTCACTCACTCACTCACTCACTCCACAAACTCACACGAACACACACCACTATCTCCCCATCCCTCTCTACCCCTCTCACTTCCACACGTGTTCATTAAAGCCCTTGATTGATCCAGCCTGGTTTTCCTTGTCTCTCTCTACCCCTCTCACTTCCACACTTTCTCTCTCTCTCACCCC